>NC_051179.1:114110076-114193721 GCF_013339695.2 Rhipicephalus sanguineus
GGGCACTTTGCCACTCAGAGAGAATCGCAAACGTAGTTCAACAGATATAACGATAACTTAGCGTGATTTCGTCCAAACGCGTTAAGCCAAGGAGATAAAGCGACAATTAGACGGCGCGGTACTCCGCATAAATCATCTCGCCATTCAAGAGCCCGGGGGTTTTGCTAGTAGCATTAGTGAAACCGAAGAGTAAAATATTTCACATCGGCGTCGACGATCGTTGCCTGAAGAACGTACCAACCAGGATGCACCAACCTTCGTGCAAATCCTTCGTACGCCCCAGATTCGTTATGTAAAGCAAATTGTTTACCGCGATGTATCTGCATACACGGTAACAGTCGTCATGATTTCGGAAGACTTCGGATCAAGCCAATGAACATAGTTGAAGAACTCGAATCGTATAAGTCGAAATTCAACAATAGGTTATTACAGGTACGAAGCACATTGAGTCGATGAAGCAGGCGGTTTCCGAAGTATACACGTCGGCCTGGACGTTACGTGACGTGACGTTTTGTTTGATCCGCACACGCCAGCCCTGTGACAAGCGATGTAGCTGTCGAAAACGAGGCGACACAAGTGCGCCATAGGCGAATACATGACGCTCTGTGATGTAGCTACGCCATAGACGTTTGTGCCGTCGTGACCAGTGAAGCGGGCGTCCTGGAAATACTTTGATCAAGGATGTTATGAGCAACGCGTGCGAAGTTCGTTGTCTTGCCTCTAAACGTCGGGGAGTAACTGACCTACAGGCATCGGTTGTTCGAGTAGAACACTCCTATAATAGAACTCCTATAGTAGAACAGACCTATAATGGCATCGGTTGTTCGAGTAGAACACTCCACTTGGCGTTCTGTGCGTCGGTCAGTTGTAGAATGTAATCCCAAAACGCGGAAGCATTTCCCAATCGCCGTGTTTCCTTTCGAGCATACGCAGGTCATTATGCAGAAAACACGTTGCAGGAGGTGAATAAATGCTATGAATCTGATAAATTCTCCTCCTTCCGAGAAAGAGCCGAAGTTGTTCAGAGAAAGACAATTGGCGTGCCTCGTACGTCTTGAGCTCAATTGTTATTGCCAGGATCTCATGGACTTTTAAGACGAACGCCTAGATGGCTGATCAAACGCGAAATTTAACATTCCGGGTCCCGAATTGGCGGCGTCTTGCTTGCCGCGGCGTCGGCGACGAGTGATGCGAAAAGTCATCATCACGAGATGACGCCACCGTATGACGTTACGATGACGTCACAGATCGGCAAAATTTGTGACATCGAGACCTCACATGATGACATCATCACATCGCATCGTTTCTTAGTCAAAGGTGGTTTGATCACGGAGGCAGTGCAAAACTGGGAGAGGTGCCTCTGATCTCGGAGGCAGTGTTTCAAAACCACCACGTTAGCCGCAGAAAGCTTTCGAAGTGTGGCGGGGAGCATCAATACATCGGCCGAGAGGAAAAAGAAGATGGTTTTCGCCTTCGAGTCGTCTTAAGTGAATGCATAAGGGATCGTGTGAGTTTTTACTACAATTCAGCATTAAATACCGATAGAATCTGCGCCAGGTTGGCTTGCTGCAATGTGAAGTGACTGAATCTTGAGTTTTCTTCAATTGAACCCGGATGTTGTGCTATAATAGGGGAAGATGGCCAGCGCGATCCATTCCTAATCGCCATGCAGCGAAAAAAAATGGCAGTACGCGAAGCAGACAGAAAATTACAGCATATCCACGGGTGATTGATGAAGAGCTTGGGCGAAGCTCCTGAAGCAATCATGGTTACACCGTGAAATGTTCAGTGGTTTCGCCCAGCAGTAATCAAAGCGATACGCTGTTTTGATTATTTTTCCTTTTCCCTTTTTCTTTTTTCTTTTTTTATTTTTTTTTCATTTTTAATTTTTTTTATTTTGTACTTTTTATTTTTTTTATTTTATTTATTTATTTAATTTTTTTCTATCTCTATGGGACAGCGTCATCTAGTATATCGTCACCCAACTGCAGTTTGCATGCATCTCTATGGGACAGCGCCATCTTTTGAATGATACGGGAGACGCGACGGCGGGGACACGCCGCATGGAGTGACGACCGACCAGGTGATGCTAAGGAGCTTCGCCCCTAAAAGGAGACTGCCTTTGTTTAGTCTCTGTAGAACACGAAACCTAACTTTTCTTCTCTCCTGCGTCCCTGTCCCACTCTTGTAACCTGAATTGCGTCGCAACCAGAGCTCAACCCGCGTGATATATCAGTCAGTGCGTTACAGTCCTACATATCCTGACGTACCTGGCCATCACATAGTGCCTGGCAAGTAGACATCTGAAAGCTCCCTTATGCTGGGTTCTTGGTTTTTGTTTGTTACTCATAGTGAAGCAGAATGCTTTTGCCAAAACGGTCCCGTCAACTGGTCTCAACTATACGTTTGCTCCCTAGAGGCTAAGGGTTCTGGTGAGCTCGCAGTTTGCGCTGTTCGTATATGTAAAGATCTAAAGTTCTACGTATTCGTTTTATGAGGACTGCGCTGTGGGCATTTGATTCCAACTAAAATACAGCTCAAACGCAAAAAACCTGCGCGCTTATCGAGCGTCCAGCTGTGTGGCGTTCTAAGACTTTCAAATATTGGTACACGTAATATTTAAATTGAAACTGAATAGAAACTATACTGCTATATAACATTCCCCGAGACACGAAAGGCTAGAAACATATTAGTCTGCACTTTCAGCACTTCGCTAGGTGAAGATTCTGCAATGGTTGTTCATCCTGCTGTTGCGAAAAACCTGTCTCAGCGTTATAATAACGACGAAACCCCAATATAAGGTGAACATAGTTGGATCATAATATGAGGCAACTTTAGCGATATAAGAAATAATGAATTTGCAATCTCGAAATCCGACGCCACGTTCAACACAATAAGATTTGTTTGAATATCTGATAGATTTGTTTGAATATCTGATATATCGCGGGTTTCTCGTTTATAGGTGAAAGAGCTCCTAATTTCTTGCAACTGAAAACATAGATCATTTGCGACTGAGACTTTAAATAAAATTGCTCACGCTTATCTGAAACTCGAGAAAAGTCAGCCACTTTCATAAAACTAAAGGTTAGCCACCATCGGCCCGTGCGTCTTAACAAATACTTCGGTACTTATCTCTACGTACTGCATCAGGGATGTGCTATTGTGAGAAATATGAGCTCGGACAGCAAATGCAAATTCAGCGATCACGTGTAACGCACTGATACGAATCTGACGCCCTGAATCGCGAAAGGTAACTTTCTTCTTTTGTACTTCGTGTCATGAACGCTTTTGCGGATGACAACTGCGCTTAACCACTGTATCCTTCAAATAGTAATTCCTGTGTTCCATCGCATATTGTTCACGGCTAAGCATAGAAATACTGACCGTAAAAGTTTTCGACGAATTCGGGTTCCAGTCGATCTCCTGGACTCCCTGCTTGGACCTTAATTTCGAACAACTTGACCATAAAACGTTTTCTAAAAGTGGAAGTGAGCCAGCTAGAGGCGTTCAGGGTGTCCATGAAGGTATCCTGGATTCGGGACGTCATGCGCCTCACCTCCTCCATCATGTGTGGTTGAACCACTGTTTAGTGGGTAAATATGCAAGAACATCACGTTAACTAAATTTTCATCAAAAATAGCGGTACCAATGTGAAGGAAATTCAGCCCATTAACAATAAGACGAGCCATGGGCAGGAAAGAAAGAACGAAAATTGCACAGCGACAATATTCATTCAATAGCAGATATGTAGTTATCCTGGCATTGTTGTTCTGATCCTAATGCAGTGAGACGGTAGCCAAGGCAACAAGACGGCCTACAGCTTCGACACTTATATATCACATCTTTGAAATGATTGAAGTTTTTTACAAAATATGAAATGGTGGTAAATTAGGCTGCGTATGAAAACAATTTATGAGCTAATAAACATTCAACATGCTCGCGGTAGCAATTGAACCTATTTTAGCAAAACGCGTATGTATTACCATCACCAATTATAGCGAAATACGTACGCTGATAGAAGCCTCGTAAAAGACTAGTGCCCATCCGTCTGTTTGCTTTCAGCAGAAGGGCAACATAGTAGAAATATAGAAAAAACGAGTCCTAGCGTACCAGTCGTGATGCTTGCACTGCTTTTGAGGAGCGTAATGTGGTGGTTATTGCCCACATTAAAGGGGCCTACAACACTTTTTCAGCATGGTCAAAAAACACTGCCGTTCGGTATTCAAAGCTCCCCAGAGCATGCGAGACAAACATCACAGCGCAGTACGTTGCCTGGAATATACAAATAATTCTCAATTGGGTTAGAACTCGTTCCTTCTTCTCTCGATAAGCGATGTGATAAACCCAAATGATGGCGCCATTAACCAGAGAACTACGGCTATTGCCTGACGTGAGCATCACGGGCTGCATAGTCATTGCGGCCCACAAGGGATGTCGCCACGTTCCCGCACGCGCCATGACACTGAAAGTAAGCCGCACGTTCGTGAAAAAAAATTCACAAGGTTATGACGCGCGCTGATGAACGGACGCATCGTCTTGCCCCCTTGTTAAACCCCTAGCGTAGCTTTCAGCGCGCTCGCTGATACGAAAGAGGGAGAAAGCGCCTGAAGCGTGCGACAAGTTCATGTAACTCGGCTCGTACTTGACGGATTCCAAAAAGTTTTGCCGCAGTCGATTCATTCGGCAATAAGGTGTTTTATTGAAGCCCTTCGATGATTACTTGGAAGAGTGTTGCGAGGCCCACTTAAAACCTTTTTATAGATTCTAAAGCAACTAGTTGCAGGAAACAGGTTTGAAATAGTTATTATTAGCACCTAGTCAAGGGGAAGTTCGCGCTCAATATTTACTTGAATCCACGCAATGAAGGTGGTTGGCCAGCGACGCTGTTGTGTCGCCTTATTATTGACACAGCACAATGTGGCGTAGCCCTGAAAGGCTGAGCGGTGCATTACATGAAATTATTGACAGCAAGATAACTCATTATCATTAGGCTGCAATAAGCTAACTAACTGCAAGCTAACAATAATGCAGACGAGCGGCTACGCTGTCCTCGTCGCCCCTCGCAGTGCTGAAGACGTTAGGGAAACTGAAATATGCGTGGCCTTTCCATAACCCTACCAGAACGCAAAATAAACCATTTGCGAGGTGGCTTCTACTTCACCATATGTAATTTAAGTGTCGTCACTTACTTTGTCGTTGCCTACAGCTGTCTCTTTCCCTCAAGTACAGCTCATGCAAATGCAATGGTTACCAGGAAACTCACGCGTCCAACGCTGCGTGCTACGCGCAGCTGGACTACGCCTTATCATCCCCAATCTGATTTAAAAAGCTCTTTCCCGCTTCATGGAAACAAATACGCGCGTCTGTTTTGCATGCGTAACTACAACGAATAAATGAACTTTTCATATCAGTTTTTTTAATGACATGATGTCGACAGCTCTGTACCGGCGTACTGCAGTCCGGACCGCTCGGATACCGGACTGCTCGGGTACCACATGTGCTAATAGTGATCTCACTACAGAAGAAGGGGATTCATGTCAAAGAAGCACTTGAACACAATGAAGATTTGCTAGTCGCCTGTAATCTGTCACATGCAGTTGTCCGGCAATTCTTATGTCGATGTCGCAGTACGGTGCATAGATGGAGAGCTAAGCAAGCATCGCAGCACGGTTACTTAGATGACAACTAATAGTTTCCTTGCGCTCCTTGCGAGAAATGTTGTGTGAAGCCTTTTTCATATAATGTGGCGGTGTTCTTCAACACATTGTCTGATTTTCTTCAGAATTACTGAGAGTTTCGCTGTTAAGGTGTCTATGTGGCCCACAGCGCTGTCTTCTGAAGGCATTTTGTTTGGTTTGGTAAAGACATGACATGTCGGTGCTCTTTTTATTGCCTGTTTGTCACATCTGCCCGAAGCTGTCGCCATGATGCCTGATAAAAACCACTTGCAGTTAATGACACACGTTTCACCTCCCTGCGAATGTTCTGTTAACTGCACATCTCTTTAAGACACTTGCTGGAATGGTGACGGCAATGTCAGCACCTTGAAATGTGCGCAGTGAATATACGTACATGACTGGAAGTAATGGCTGAGAATCGCCAGATTCATGGTATTCTTGACGTGCACGTAACAGGAGTCGTCGGCCTTCCTGTCGCCTCGGAACAAGTATGGCTCTGTGAACTCGGCCAGCTGCCTATAGATGCTCCAGGCGACCAGGTATTGCAGACCGACTTTGCCGACGTATTTGTCGTCGTACAGTTTCTTGACAATACTGGTGCTATGTAGGAAGTGTAGAATTGCGCTCGAACCCGTATAGATGCCTTCGGTGTATTTGGAAAAGTAAGCACCCCATTGGTCTGGTAAGAGAAGAGTAACGACGGCAAGAAATCAGTATAGGTACACACCATTATATTCGCAGGTTATTGCTGTATACCGGTTTCACGCTGTCTTACTCACTGGGGTTTTTGCTGATCTTTAATAATTGCCACATACTACACTATCTAGAGAATATTCCCAGTATAATTTAGCGAAGTGGGCTGCCACTTGAAGTGCACTTGCGTTATACCAAGAAAAATGCATGACAAACATAACATAATGTATTACCAAGAAATTCATTTTGGATCTGAACAACGAAGATCTCATATCGGCCAAATACGGCTCCTACGCTATTGAAAACACACTTACTCTTTGCGAACATATTTGTGTCGGTGAAAGTCGACTAAACAGTAAATTTTCCGCAAGTCTTTTATTTCAATAGCACATACACTAGTTTATCATCGCCATAAGTCCACGACCCCATACACAGAGTAATTGTGCTCTTCTGTTAAATACCAAGAATAGTATTCAACTAACGGAACTCCACTTGAGCGTGACCATAATATAAAGCTTGCGAGCTTATGTATTTACATTATACGCCACACCTTTTTTTATTGCTCGTGATATTCCAACGCATTACAACCGCGTCAACGTCACTAACTGCATGCATGCCGTTCTGGGCCTTTCAAGTGAAGGTGGTTTTGTCCGTGAACGGTGAGATTTGATGGTCGTACAAAGGATGAATCTGGGAAGAATTTCGCCAGCCGTCCCGCATTAACCGGCGAGTGGTCGCCATAGCTGTGCTTTCACGTACACGCAGCCTTACTACCTATGAGCAGTGGGGTGCGGATTCCTACACAAGGCCTTTTTCCGGGATCACTTTGGGGCTCTTGCTCACGGTGCTTCAAGAACTTTCGCTAACAGTCTTTAGGCGAGAAGTTATGCTACCGTTGTTGCCATTTGATCCTCTCGTCGAGTGAAATAGATGGAAAATTACGTTAACCTCCGCTATCGAGAAAATGGGGGCAGAGAAGCTTGTCGTGCGTGCACAGAAAATCTTGCATTTGTTGTGGCAACGGACGGGGAAATGCTCCTTTAAATCTTTAAACGCGTTGAGCTGTTGTTCTTCGGATCCAATCTCACTGTGGCGTAAAGCTTGTTTTACATGCAAGCGAGTGAGCGGCGGGACCCGCGGCGATTGAGCGTCGCCAGGACGCACGGACGCGTCTTCGTTTCACATGAACCGCTTCTGTGGGGCGCGCTCCTCGACGATGCGCAATGATGGTTGTGGGAACCGCTTGTTACCCGTGAGCTTCCTTCCTCTGTGTTCGCTTGTTTTGGTGCTCTTGGGTTGCGAGTTCCACCAGCCTTCCACTTCAGCGCTCGATTTTCCCGCGTCTTAAACTTGAATGACGTAAAGGTACACTGTATCCGAGTTCAATTAAAGAAATTCGGTAGTCACGTTTATTTCTGTTCCAGCTTTCCTTTCACCTATGCAAGTCTCGTTGCGCGCTCATGCATTTGGGCGTGAAAAATGCAAAAGAAAGTGTTGGCTTTTGTCGTTCATGTTTTCACGGGCTTCGGTGGCTTTTGCTCTCGAATGCTGCAAGGCGTTGGCGCGCCGCCTGCGCCGGCAACCCGATGCAAGCAGCCCAGTGGATGATATTGTGGGTTTGTGAAGCAGTTCGTCTCTCTTTCTGCCTCTGGGAATTTCAGTAAATAGGTGGCGGTATATGTGTTTTCCGGGCTACGTGACCATTCAAAGGATGAAAGCAGCAAACTATTCCAACGTGCTGCATCAGAGGAGTAAAAAAACAGCAGCATGTGCTGGAAAATAAGTGCGGAGTGCTGTAGGGTCTTCTGTCCGTGCCTGTGTTGGTTCCATGATTCTATCGAAATGCAAACGAACAATATGACACGTGCAAACGATTTGTCTGCTATGATGGAAGCGCCGTCGAAAAGAAAAGGAAAAGAAACGAAAGTACTTCTACACCGCCAGTGGAGAGCAGCTCATTGCAGTGGGTGTCGTCTGCTCGGAAAGCGCGTTCCCGCCGGCGCGCGCGCCAGCTCTTCCACTCAGCCCCAGCAATCACATGCTGCACACGTCACTGCTGCCCCATTGGCAGGCCTTGGGCAGACGCTCTGCCACGAGCGAATTTTTCCAACTGCGGTGATCTCAATCGCAGCAGCGAGCGGACGGTACAAAAAAAATTGGCCGCGTATCTTCGTGCTTCGCTGCAAATGTCGTCAAAAGACGATCGCCGCATCTGGCTCATAGAATCGCATTTTCTACGTAGCCCAAAAAACACTAGCATTTTCAGCGCAGCCTAAGAAACACTAGGGTTTTTAGAATTACGTATCTATGTATTTTCTAGAAAAGGAACGCATCACCTAATACTTAGTATTGACGTTGTGACTCAGATATGCGTAATATTTGCTCTTTGATCGACAACGTTCACAAGTATGAACGGCGCTACCAGATCAAGATGGCTGGGCGTTCAGCAAGTGGTTAAATTATGGCTGGGTGGCTGAATCTGGCGACAGGCACACAGAAAGACCAAAATTTTTGCGTTGAAGTTCCCCAAGAAAGATTATTGTCTTTAAAACATATTTTGTGTTCCCGCGACGGCAGCAGCTCGGCTCTTGGAGCAAAATCGCTGTCATGTGATACAGGGTTGACGCCTTGTGATCGAACCGCAACCGGTCGCTGCAGCTGGCCCCGAAGTTCGCGTTCAGAGAGTCAAGTTGAAACTTCACCTTGGCTGTCGCACCGGGCTTTATGTTCCCCAAACTCGGAATCCGCAGATCTTCGTTGACGTATGTCCTCGACATGAGCAGTCCTCACGAGGGAGGCTCCACGTCGACGACGTGCCCTTTCCCAAAAGAGTCCGCTCTGCCGTTATGAAAACTCGCCCGCTATTCGGCGGAACGCACGACGCGCAGCAGTTCCATCCCACTGGGAGACTGCTACGAGGCGAGAGATGCCCTGCCGATCGCACGAGCCCCCTTCCCTTCAACAAACTAGATTAAACTGCGCGAAGAAGACAACACGTAAGAACATAGAAACACACACACACACGAAGGGGACTTCCAATTGCTGGAAGTCCGCGCTTCGTGTGTGCGTGCGTATTTCATGTTCTTGCGCATTGTCTCCTTCGCACAGTTAAATCTTGTTTTCTGAATATACAAACCAACTAGACCAACAAGATTCCATACTTCAGTGCACCCCTTCCGTTCCCTGAAACCCCCACCGTGCGGGCCACCGAAAGCGCCCGATCGGCTGCGAAGGGGACGATATCCGGCGGCGGCGCTGGATCCCCGACCAACATGTCAACTTATAGCACATTTTCCGCATGGGCTCTGCTCTTGGAGCAACTGTCATTCGGCGTGACGACTACAACGTTGACGCAGGTTAGCTTGAAAAAGGTTCGCTTGACAAAAAATGCAAAAACAGTGCTTCGGTCTTCGCGGCGCTTCACCACTGGCTGTCAGAACTGTGCCATTGGACACCACCTAGATTTTGTTCTAGGTGGTGTTTAGTGAGCCCACCACCGCCCTCCTATTTTACTGTAACCGTGCAAAGGATGTCCGTGTGCGCGATACTCCTATTTCTCCGCCAGCGTCGGTTCGCCTACTTACATAACCAGTTGCCCTTTTGGGCGTGCCGTAGTAAAGTGTACAAGTGAAAGGGTAGTGGGCGTGCAACGCGTGGCGCCGCCGATATCTCCTTGGGCACTACAGACGTTACGGAGCCCACCAGGAACCACGAGCGCCGATGGACGAGCGTCATTACTAGACACCTAATTCAAGCATTGCGGTCGCCTCCAGAGTTTTTTTTCAAGGCCACGTTCGCATGAGACATATATTCTTTCGCCTCGCTCATAAGATTTCGGACGCACTCGCCTAAGACTACTCAAAGACGAATGTCATTACCTGTAATTATTTGACCTGACCCTTCGAATTTTCAATACCTTTTGTCAAGCGAACGCCCCAACACGACCGCTCAGTACAACGAAGGACGAAGTGTACACAAAACTCGCGCGCTCAGGTGATATATTCTGTATTTCTATGCTTACAAGTACAACATAGATATTCGGTTAGCTTTGTGTCGTACATGACGCGGTCGAATTAAAAAAAAACGAATAGGCTTCAGCCGTCCCATGTATTCACGTACTCGCGTGCTCCTTGGGCAATTATATTTTCTCGTTCTACGACTAGCGAGTATCTAAGTACTAAACTTGCACGCGAAAAAGCGCGTCACGTACTAGTGACCCAGATGCTACATCGGCGAGACTTCTCTCTTGTAGCCGATGCGTGACATACACGCTATTTAAAGTTGATTTCTGCCCAAAAGAGAAGGCGATGATCCGACCTATTTTTTGCACATACTGATATCTCAGAAAGGTTAGCAGAGGAAAAAAAACTGTGCTGCATAAATATAGCGAAATCAGTCAAGTATTTCCACCTACCAGAAGTGGCGTACGGAGACGTGTATTGGCCTAGTTTTGAAATCACAATGAATTCCGAGTTGTCCCAGTTGACTGTGTCTCTCTCTATGTATCGTACTACAGAAAGAAGAAAACCAAAATTAGTTATCGTCAGAAAAATAAGATCGCAGGTTTTTACGTACCAAAAATATCACATTATCATGAGGCACGAAGGAACGAATGGCTCCGTAAAATCTGACCAGCTGGAGTTCTATAAGGTACACCTAAATCAAAGTACATGGGCCTCTATTATTTCGCTTTCATCGAAATGCGCCCACCGCTGCCAGGATAGAGCCGACGACTTTCGGGTCTGCAACCAAGCACCGTAACCACTGTTTCCCAGCAGCGGACCATATAGATCGTCACACGAGGTTTACTTAAGTCCTACGACTCTTACATTGATCACACGTTTCAATTCCCAATATTAGCAGTTACGTCGCACTTAGGTCTACACGCAAAAAGTATACATGTTATCCACGACATAACATAAATGACATAACTAATGCACAACATGCACCGTATCTGCTCGCGTAGAAGGAAGACTGGCTGGGCAACTGTCGGCTAGTGTTGCGCGAATATTCCAAAATGTGCACGCATTCGCGAAAAATGTGAATGAGGCGTCGTGGCATAAATAGCATGATCTTGCATGAATAACATGCTATGCACGTCATGACTGGCATAGGTGACAATATGTCATTGCACTCGTTAATAAGCTGGGATATCTTAATGTGCACGACAGCAGACACGATATGCATGCCATGACATGTGCGGCGTTTACTCGCATCAAATCAACATTGGTTGGCGAGCCATCAGCTCGTATTATGCAATAGTGCCTAGTATAGACTGACTCTTGTTTAACAGTGTCTATAGCAGGCTAAATTCTGCCTAGTGTCCGCAAGTACGTGCTAATTTCAGCTAGTTGCGGCTGACTAGCGGCTAATACGGCATGTACTGGATCATGTTGCCTCACTCTGAGCCTTTTCCTGCTAGTGCCAACGAATGGTGGCTATTATTCACAACCTCTGGATATTGCTGTGTTGGATGCTGCTCGGTATTTATTGCTAGTGAACTCTAGTGCACAATGCTGGCTGACTAGCGGTAAGTCTTGGCTAGTGCATGCTAACATTGGCCAGAGGTGGAGAGTGTTGCCTACCCCTGGTTGATATCGACTTTCAGGTAGGGTTGAGCACTGCTTGCTTGTGTTCCTAACTGTTGGTCAGCACTAGTTCACTTTGACTGTCGATTTCTTGAATGTCATAATGAGTTCACATGTAGTGCTAATATTCAGCTATTTATAGTTGGTATTGTTAGTTTCCCAAGGACTCGCCACCGAGCGCTGTTTATTATGCTCGAATACTAGTACGGTCTTTACGCCTGGCTATAATTTTCTACCGTAAATTTCAATTGTAGTTTACGCGTCCGGTAAGCTCGTGTAACGTCTATAACTTCACGATATACACAAAGGCATGCACTTGTCTCGTAACGCTTGGCTGCAAGTCAATCAGAAAACGATAACCCATTCTTTGCTGACTAACTTACATAATACTGACTCGCATAGTGCATGGGGATCTGTCGAAATATTTTTTTCATGATGCTTTCTGGTCTTCCTGGATTCTGTTATACTGCGATAATAAATATATGAACTATTAAAGAAAATCTCCGAACGGCAAACAACGGCTGACGTGCGCGAGCCCAACCACTCGCGCACTGTAGCCTGAGAACGGCAAGCGGCGCACAGCGAGCCGCCGTGCCGCTAGCGTGACTGGGCCACTAAGCAAAGCGCGTCACCCACACACAAGCTCTGGCCTGGTATATAGGCAAGAGCACCGCGCTCAGGATATCTTAATGATTTTCCCCATTCCTTGCGCTGTAAGTCTTAAACAACAGCTATCTCGCCACGGATCTCGGTTCCAACATGAATATATCTGGAAAAAGGCAAAACATTGGACTAACACAAACTGCGCGCCTAATACTGACGCTTCTGTTGCGCGAGTTAATACCACATTCTCGGCGACACGGCGATTTATTTCACGAATAGTAAAGTTACAGTGGAAGACTTTTAAAAATAGTTCTATTCCTTTTGACCCTGAAGTCGCCATACTTACTCGAAGGAAGAAATGCTTGTGCTCTCCCAATTACTTTAATATAAATTTATAATGGAGATTGCAGCTAAAGAACGCTGTTGGTAGCAACCTATAATCGATGTGGAAGCTTTCTCGCAGCAGCAGGCTCACCTTTCGCACACCTGTGCATTCACAGAGATAAAGAAAAAAAACAAAAACTAACTCACGTAGTTCTTCGTACACGAGCATTTTCCTAGCGTATACGAGGTCTTGACCTCGCCGTACTCCGGCCATAAGGAAAAGCAGGCCGTAGTGGTTCTCGTTCGTCCATGACCATTGGTTAATCCTGTTGATTAGCCAGGTTTGTTGCTCTTTGCTGTAGTTTATCTGTGAGTGAATA
Organism: Rhipicephalus sanguineus; assembly: GCF_013339695.2. Classification (NCBI taxonomy): domain Eukaryota; kingdom Metazoa; phylum Arthropoda; class Arachnida; order Ixodida; family Ixodidae; genus Rhipicephalus; species Rhipicephalus sanguineus. Next base: position 114,123,343 of record NC_051179.1, read on the forward strand.
GAAAAATAATGAATACTTGTAATGCACCTGCGTTTGCTGTGACGGGCAGAAAGGCACCGCCGTTCATTTTTGAGGTGCCATTTGACCTGTGCGCCGGTCCCAAAATCGCCGGCGGCGGCCTGTGACCGGCGCGGGGTTGATTAGATCGGCGGCGGCGTGGCGCGGGAGGGGGGGGGGAAGTAGATTTAAGAGATGGTCGGGAGATAATTGTGACCCTTAATTTTCAGAAAAAAAACATGCCTGATTCCTTCGTCATAGGAAACGTTATAACACGAAAGTCAAACGTGTCATCACAGATGTAGTGCTTATTTTGTAGTGATATGAGAGATTGTACAATGTATCGACAGCTATAGCACCGTTTCACGTGGATACACCCATGTTGACGCCTAGTGGCATGTCTCCATCGCGACCACTAACGCCCAAGATAATGAATAAACCTTTGTGGTAGCTGAAGGTGTGAATATAGAACGTAACTGCGTCAAGAGTGCCTCGGCGACGCCAGCGCGGCCTGTGTCCTTCGCTGGTATTGAGACGCTTTAACTATGACCTCCGATACCGCACGCAGTCTCGCAGTAAGCGCTAGTAAGTGTCGATCGTGACGCATAACTTCTTTTCGCCTCTCACAGACGGCGGCACCGCCCCGCTTCATCCCGCCTACCTACACCGCCAACAGAGTGCACCGTGCGAGAGAGAATGTGTGAAAGATATAAGGCACGTTCGTGCAGTATCCAGCATCTGCCAAGGTAGCCTTGTCGATTGAGCGTCGGGCGCTTGCCGTCGCGGCTGCAAGGTCGTGGGTTCAATTCCCCGCGGCTGATCTTTCTCTTGGTTTTTCTTCTTTCTCACCCATTGGCGTCCATTTTGTCAGCCTCATATTCGTAACGGAAGTACTTGGTGGACCCCGACATAAAGCGTTTTTGCGTTAAAAATCTGTTTCAACGAAATGAAGCAGTGGATGCGATAGCAACATGTAATGTTATACGAACTAGAGCTAGCAGCTAAGACTTTATGGTCCGATCTCGCGTAACTCTACAGAACTCTGGTGTAGAGGTTTTCGTGCATTTTGTCGTATCAGTGGACACAGCACGCAGCGGTGAAATCACAGCGCGTAGAAGGGTATACGAGCCGTTTGCTGATATCTGCCGACATAGTGACCGCGTCCTTATAGTCAAAGTTCACAGTTGCTGCTCGAGCCACGCAACCCCTCCCTCCTACCCCGGCGTTCCTTCAAGCTCCTTCGCCCAGCGAAGGACGGGCGGGGCGTTTCCTTTCTGGTTGAAGAGCAATTAATGACAGCCCCGCCACGGTTGTCTAGTGGTTATGGCGCTCGACTGCTGATCCGAAGGTCGCAGGATCAAACCCCGGCCGCGGCGGTTGCATTTTCGATGGAGGCGAAAATGTTTGAGGCTCGTGTACTTAGATTTAGGTGCACGTTAAAGAACCCCAGGTGGTCGAAATTTCCGGAGCCCTCCACTAGGGCGTCTCTAATAATCATATCGTGGTTTTGGGACGTTAAACCCCAGATATTACTATTACTATTATTATTAGCAATTAACGGCAGGGCTCGCACGCGGGTTGGTGTTATCGCATGCGTGCTCCGTGTGACAGAGAAAGCCTGCTTTTTTCATCTCTGCTTTAGCCGTGTTCCTCGCCTGCGCTCGCGAGCTTTTACTCGCGGGTGCAACATACGATGCGCACCGCGATGTTGTCGATTTGGACTTTATATTGAACAGTACGTCGACGGCGAAAACCTGCCCAGAGTGTCCATATAATTGTTATCGCAACAAAAAAAATCATTGTAAAGAGTTCGTTCCTTGGAAGAATCAAATAATCCGACGGCTTTTCGATTGGTTTCGTTCTCGCCTTCACTACCCTTCTTACAGGCGATATCTCCTCGCGCCACATATTTCTACATAAAGCACGCGTACAATGTCGGCACTAAGCGTTGAGCCTATCAATAATTCGCGCTTGTCGGCTTCACCCTGTTACCTCCGCTTGCATAGTAGAAAACGCATAAAATCTAGCGAAATCAGTTGATTGCGCACGATACTATAGACACGCGAGACAAAAAAGAAAGGGTGGGCGACTCCATGGCAAAGCAGGGTGGGAGAGAATTCACAACTGTTGTTTCTTGTATAGACGTCAGACTCTGGAGTTTCCAAGATGTGTGGCGCCACCTGTTGGAGAAGTATTGAGTAGTGCATAGACCGACTCTCTCGCACAGTTTGCTATGGGACCAGGTGCAACTAGCGAGTGCGAAACAACGATTGAGCTTAATATCGCGTGTGTTTGCGCATTTAGCACTCAGAACGAGAGCTGTGAATTTCTCTCCGCTAGTCAGACGCGCCACCGAACCGTCGTGAAGTGCTTGCTGGATCACTCGCCTGAACGACGGCGAAAACAGCAGCAGACGAGAGCCCTCCGCACGCTACGAAGAAACTCCGCAAAAGACGCACTGTTGCGTTGTGAATTGCCACGGACGTAAAAGACTGAATAACAACGTTCAGTTTTACCGATTTCCATAGTTGTACGAAGAAGAAAGGCGAGAGCGCTGGATACGGGCCGTTGCGAGCGTGTTGGGTAAGCGAAGTACCCGCGTTCTCCACAGCCGGTGGCGTGAATGTGTGGCTCTGCTGATGTTTTGCGTAGCCCTGATGCAAAACCGTGGTAACATTGACTATGAAGCTCAGCAGAGGCTCTGACCGCGGTGCTTGTCGTGTAACACGAAGTGAGCAGCTAGAGTCAGACTGGAGACGCGTGACCCGCACACCGCGACAAGTTGGTCGTCCCACACAGCATCGCGGACGTATGTACGTTTTGAAGGCTCAGAGTTCTGGTTCTAACTAGCTAACACCACGTGCGTCATACAAGTAAATCGCAGAATGTTGGTCGTGACCCCCTTCAGGTTTGTTTCGCCCGTGTCCACCGCGGTTGCCGTAGCTATCTCGGAGGCCACGGTTTTGCCTTTGGTTGTACCCCGCGAAAGTGGACACGCACGTATCCCCATTTGCAGTACATACAAACAGAAGACGACCATCAAGAGACCATTTGAGGATGCGTAATAAAACACTCCAATGCACAGGAAGCGAGAGATGAATTAAGGGAGAATACAACTGAAAAGGCGAACTCACCGGAGCCATTCGCCCCTGATGAACCGAGTTTTCTACCACTGATCGTAAGATGCATAGCTAAGTAAATTTATCGTGTATGTAGGTACTTTATCGCTGTGGCATACGTATATACCCGATTTTAATGCATTTAGGCTCTAGAGAACGGATGTCGGAGGGCTTGCCTCGAACTCGGTGTCGTGTGATGCTCGCTTGTACTTGCGAGTTGCAGCGCGCGGGGATAACTAAAACTTACTTTGCATTGTACTCGCGGTTCGCTTTGATCAGCTTCCTTTGTTTCTGAAGCGTGGATTGGCGGAAGAAGCTTGGAAACCGCGCCTCGACACCAACGAAAGAGGAGGGTTATATTGCGGCCTATGCACATTCGCTTGCGGGCGGCTCTCTTTGCACTACCCAGTTAGTGCCAGGGCTACGATGAGGGCGCTGGTGGCGGTGTTTTTCGCAGCGCCGCCTGGGCAGAGTCTGACGTCTATATCGAAGAATCGAGCGCGCGTACCTTAATGACGTCACTGTTGTACGTGGCGTCACAAAAGGCGCCAAAAAGGCGCGAAACGCCGAGAGAATAACGCCCTCGAGTTGTATTTTCAGAGGCTGTTTTGGGGCCCTTAACCCATTAAGGCCCAAGCAAAAACTATTTGTTGGATGTGATTGAAATTTCGCGCACTTATCTCACTACAGTAGACAAAAAAATCTGGCAAGTTTCATAGCGTTAGATCTATTCCTTCAGAAGTTATGATACTGTACTTTAGAAAGTACGCTGGGCTCTTGCGATAGCAATGCAAGCTGGCTCGGCACACGAATAGCCAACATGCTTGGCCCTTGGCATACTTATACAAAAGTTGTTTTGACACATGCAACTTGTCGAAGCAGCGACGCATCATGCAAAGCGTTGCACCATACTTTTCGCAGCATCATTTCTATTTATACTTCAACCATTTTTCAGTCTTCTTGTGAAATGCCCATATGGATGGAGGGGACTGGCAGGCACACTGGACATGGAAGGCCTCTTGATAGTTCCATTGTGTACACGGCACAGGTAGTGTCTTGCAAGTGTGCAGGTGAATGACAGCAGTCGACGCACAGAGGGTCTGCTAACCTCCAGTAGGTTGGCAGATGCTCTATGCATTCAGTGCAGCAATGTTGATGATCTGTCTAAATATGTGCTTCCATCTCATTTTCCCACGAATGAAAATTCTGAAGTTATACGCAGCTTGATTGTGGAGCTGAATCTCTTCCATGCCAATATTTCTCTAGCTGCTGACGATGTTTCGTGATGGCACTACGTTTTTCTTTTGAGGTGATGATCATATTCTTACAGAGCGTAGTGGCTCGGCTGTGTCATAGTTCATCGCCATAGCAACTATGCTATTGTCTTTGCCCTTTACGAAAAGAAACTCGTTTCCCGGATCAAAACAGAAGCAGTCTTCCCGATTTCTTTCGTTCCATCAGGCAGAAGGCATTCATTCGCACACCCGTCTTCCCCCTCCTCCTCAGCCGTTTGGGAGTGACAATTACTTCACCAAGAGGCTCTCGTATATCCCTGCCGGCATCTGCTGCAGTCTCCCGAGTCTCAAATGACCGTAAAACCGGCATTCTTCTGAAGAAAATACCTGGTTTGATCTCTGAGGCAACCTACAACGCAATGCACATGTAAGCTCTCACAAAGGCCCAGTGTACTACAAAAAGTACACCAACATTTGATTACCCCTCAGAGCAAAACTGTGCACTACAAGCTCATTCTTGCGCTTCGCCGTTCTTATATTGTTCCTTTTGAAGCACAACCAACCTGTTTTTTCATTATATACAGTGTGAAACCTTACATTATTTGAGAAAACGTAGTAGTCGTCACATGCGTTCGACGGGCGCTCGTTTTCCAAAAGTTTAACAACTCGTAGCACAGAAAAAATTGACCTGAGTCAATATGTTTGATTAGGAGTGTGTTGCTGCAACCTTTAGCATCAAAAATACTAATCAGAAAAATATGAATATTGGATAGTGTATTTTCTATTCCAGAAAAATGAAGTGTACTTTGTAAAGTACGCTGGGCGCTAATGGGTTAAAAAGACAGAGCTTGCAGACATGGACACAAGAGAGTAGTCAAGGCACTACAAACGCCGCTACCAACTGAAAAATCGTAGAGCTGCGGAAACGGAGGTAGACACAAATACTTATCAGCAGATTCCCAGGCAAGAGGCGATACCTATCAATCAGGTGCGCGTGGTGGTCTACGTGAGAGATAACTATTCACTCTCTCGTTTTATCTATCTCTCGTGTCTCTTTGCACGTCGTGTCTTTTTAACATAAATACAACTAGCTCAGCTATGTCTTATTGTAAGTTTTTCATTGCTTTTACTTCTATATTTATCTATCGATTTATTCAAGTAAAAACGAACCAAAGAAAGTGTAATAACGCATCGATATATATTACGTATCTATTCTATTTTTCGATGCAAAGTGTACCAGGTCCAATACTTCTAGAATGTGCCACACGGCGAGTTGTGTCGTTGCCGTTTAAGACTGGAGGACGCCGCAGAGCTGAGGTCAGGCAATACTAGGAAAACTTCTGAAGAAGAGAAAAATACAATTTCCGGAGAGCTATTCTCGATGTATCGATCTAAAGGAAATGTCGACAGCCCATTTCACCAGAGAGCATTCAGTTACTCGAAAAGCGCTGAGCCATGATGTCACCTCGCTCTTGACCACGTCGACGCCGCACCAACCCGCCAGCACCTTCCCACCGTAAGAAGAACGTGGATGAAATGTACAGAAACAGGAACTTGGCAAGCCTGAACTTGTATATGAATGTGTCCCAGATGTTTGAGAACGATGCAGGGAATGCTTACCCACCTTCACAGGTGCGTTAGACGGGCGGACGCATTAGCCTATTTCGATGGCTAGCGCGATTAGAGTTTACGCACAATCTCCGAGATGTGCACCAAAAAACGGATATCTGGGGGGCTGCGTTCCTTTCGTTGAAGCGCAGTGCGTTCCTCAATGATACCATCTGGGGTTTTACGTTCCAAAATTAAGATATGAATATGAGAGACGCCGTAGGGGAGGGATCCGGAAATTTAGGCCATCTTGCGTTCTTTAACGCGTACTGACATCACACAGTATACGGGACTCTAGCATTTCGCCTCCACCGAAAATGCGACCGCCGCGGCCGGGATCGAACCCGCAACCTTCGGCTCAGCAGCCGAGCACCATAACCACTGTTCAACCGCGGCGGACCATTCCGTCCTTCTCATTTTTGTTGAGAGCTGTTAAAGCTTCATGATGCCAAAGTGACGTTACGTAAGAAAAACCGGAAACAAGGGGAGCGCTGCTCGCCAAACTCCAGTCAATCAGCGGCAGCCGAAATGCACAGTCCACTAGGGGGATACATCGAGAATAACTCGGCAGCTACAGTGAACTGTAGAAGAGTTGACTGTACCCCAGTCATAAAGAATGAAACAGGAGCATGCTGGGAAATGTGACCAGAGCGTGAAGCACGAGGGGGGAGCGGCATCGGAGGATGTTGACTTGTAGACGCTAGGCGCGCTCCCTTCCAATTTTTTTCTCCAACACTCTAAGAAAAAAGAGAGTCAAAAGAGGGTCATGGAACCGTGACTCTCTTCGGGTGTCCAGCTGACCCGTTTTGGAAGGTACAGGCAGAGAAAAAGCGTTCGCATTTGGGAAGGAGTCACTGGACCCTCCTGAAGCGCGTTTCGATTGGCTTCGGTATACGGAAGAGCCGCCGTATACGCCATACATATCGCACGCTCGCCCTTTGGCGCCGTTGTGGCGCCTTGCTCGGCAACGTATAGACGGGGTTGGCGCCGGGGTGGCGCGCCGCTCTCCTCTCTCAGTCGTCTCAGTCTCCTGGTCTATTGGAATGCGTTGCGTGGTTGCGTAGGTTGCGCGTCTTCGGTGGTGTTGACGCCGGCTCGAGCCGTGCACGAAGTGACGCTTGGAGGGCGGAATATTCATGGAGCTGCGGATACCGACAACAGACTCCAGTTAACGGTGAGTGTACTGCTTTCGTAGGTACTAATTATACAGCTTTAGCTGGGTGTCTGCAGCAGCTCTGCGGAACCTGCCAGCCATTTCCAACAGTAGCCTGTATCCGCGGGGCTGTTGCGGATGCCCAACTAAAGCTGTCAGTTAACGAGTTGCCACGGTTATGCGCGTTGCTGTACAAGCTCCCATAAAGTGAGCAATGGAAACAATAATCGAGGGCCATTTCTTGCTGATCGCACGTCGTGTCTGCACTACTGAAGGTGCAAGATGTCGTTTTGAGATGCACTTTAGTCTACTTCATAATAACATTTCCATCGACGTTGAGTGTGCAGCGTGCTTCCGCGCGTGGGAACGTGAAAAAAAAAGAAAGCCTGTGTACAGAACGCTCAGACGCACTATATGTAATGGTTTTTGTTGGCTTAAAGACGGTAGTTTGAGGTGCAGATATAGTACGGTGGCTTCCAGAACGTACGCGGTAGTCATTCAAGTTGGACACGCCTCGCCGGTAAAGTGAAAAAGCTCTAGACTTTCGACGGCGCGCGTTGTTGCGGCCGCCGGCGTGCACTCTTTTCCTTCGTTTCTGTTTGCTGTTTTCGTGGTTTGCATACACTGCGATGACGTTGGGCGCTATAACAGAATCGAGTGAGCGTACGTGATTGTGGGAGTTATGTGCGCTAATTCTAGCATATGACGTGTCTGATCTCGACGTAGGCGGCGTACGCACGCGCTGGGTGTCGTTCGGGCCCTAGTACACGCATCTGTTTATCTGAGTATTTAAGGATGGGTTACGTTTGTAAAACATGCGGTCAATAACCGCTCATGGCATGTCCCTGGCTGCCGGAGGATGTGCTTTGTTGTTTTGTTGTTAGCCTTTATTATGTCTGTGTGAACCACTTATTGTGTAGGTTTTGCAAACCTTTACTGCAATTTCATTTTCTCATCATAATATCACGTTCTGCTTTTCAGATACCGTTTTTCATGGTGCTCACGCTGGACAGGAGCGACAACCTAGCAAGCCACAAGTCTGATGCCTCAAGCCGTCACCACTTTTTGATTTATTCTTAATCACGAGGAATAAATATGGAAACATGATGGCGATTTCTGCTGTTCATTTAGCACCATATGACGCTGTGCACATCACAGTCACACATTTTAGTTGGCTATACTCATAGAAGCATGTAAATGAGGAATACCCAAACTTCTTAATTGGAAATCACAGACCATCGTTTCGCGCTTTCTATATAACTTTGCTGGAAAATATGTGTTGTTTTGACGAGTTTTATTAAAATAATGCTAAAACTGAACTATTCTTTTTTTACAGTCGCTGGGCAGAACGGCAAGTATTATTGGACTTGCTTAACCCTTTCAGCCCTGGATTTTTTATTTTGGCTGGAGACATTTGTTGTGCGTGTTTTCCTAACAGTTAGCACCTCAGAAGACCAAAAACGAAAAATTGAGCCAGTGGTGCAAGTATTTGTGGATTAATTAGCATGAAATTAAATTAGGTCATCAGGGCCCAGTGGTTGTGAAATTAGGAAAATGACTTCTTTATTTCTGCTACTCACTAGAGTACACAAGATATGAACCACGTGTCATTTTTCAGTGTGAAACTCCTTGAAACAGCTTCTGTACGACGTCCCGAAAACGGCGCTTATCCGCTTCACCTGACCCGCTTCGGCGTCGCCCATGACTTCGGTGAAGCTTTTTCTTCTTTTTGCCTCCCAGCTGCGCAAATATGTCGCAACTTCGGTGTCAATCACAGTGTGGATCATTGAAGAAGTATTTCCCCAAGAATGAGCACTTTTGGTTTAATTTCCAAGGTGCTAGGGGAACTTTTGTGCGGTGTCGTCAATTGACGACGCCAGGGCCGAAAGGGTTAAAATGAATACTCCACTATTTTCAACAGTAGTCGCGCAAAATAGAGCAAGGATCAAATGAGTAGCTTAAGATACTTGTGGAGTCGCTTGATGCTTCGGTGTGGGTCCCTTGACCCCCCTAGGAGCGTTACCGGCAAGAGTCGTCTGACTCCCTATAAGTGGTAACGTGATCCTCCCGATGAGAGTCTTCGCACTCTTTCTAGAGGGTCAGGGGACTCTCCTAGAGCGAGCCGACCCTGACCCACCAAGAGAGTCACCGTGACTATTTAAAGAGAGTCCTATACGTGGCAAGTCAGAACTCTCCGAAAAGAGTCACGCATACTCTTTTTTTCCTTAGAGTGAAGCTTGAAGCGCAAGGTTGAAGCGCACTCTGTTCTTGTCATTTGTGTCGGGAGTCATGAAAGCGTCGTAATGTCAAAATTAGGAAATAACTGGAAACAGAAGGCGCGCTGCTCGCCGAACTCCCGCCAATCAGCGGCAGCTGGACAGTCCATTACATCAACACATCGAGAAGAGCTCTAACGGTGATGTGTTGTATTTTATGTCCAGATTTCCCGTTCATAATAAAGGAAAAGACAAATGGCGGCGCGCAGCAATACTAGCGCGGCGGCGGCGTCATCCCTCTTGGGTCTTGGGCGGCGGCGTGAGCCGCGGGAGCAAAACGTGGTAAATATAGGACATAATCACCTTCATGAATGCCTATCACTATATTTACTACATCTTAGCATGTAATAAGGCACACACTCTTACGTGTCATCGTTGTCTCAACTTCTAGACAGCGAGGATTTGTTTCTGCACCTGTGCTATTCTCGTCCTGTTGAAAAATTGCCTCTCGTCGAATCTAATAGAGATGATGGCTTCCACTCCCAATTCAAGTGATCCGCGCACCATCATCTCAACCGGATCGACACTCTCCAGTCTTGTCGTGTTCACGAAGTCCAGGTCCATCGCGATCATCCATCTCACCAGCTCTATCGTCTGCGATAGAAACGTGTCAAAATATTGTCAGATATAGCACCATATCACAATGATCAAATATAACACCATATTGCAATTATCAAGTATAACACCCCACTACAATGTATTAGAGGGGTCAATAAATGTAGTACAGTACTTAGTTGCAGAACGAGGAGAAGGCTTTCGCCTTCGACTCGTTTGAGGTAGAGTTTACTAGGACTAGTACACTTATTTTAGGCGAATGAATAGGGGACCGTGTCCCTTTTGTGAAGGTACTGTTGGCCGCAAGAGCGGAGGCACACAGTTACATGCATGCGAGTGATGAATGTGCTCCACATTGTATTTCGATCCTAATTATCCTCGCCGAAGACAATTTCAACATTGTACATACTTGCAGCGGGACTCATTGTGCATCTGTAGTTATATATAGCTGAGGCATTTAGGAGTGCGACATATATCATGAAAAGGATGTGTCTGATTTTAACATCACGGGTGTAACAGCAATAAATATAATATAAATATAAATATAATATAAATATTTATATTTATATATATAATATAAATATAAATATAATGTCTGAAAGTGTTAAGATTACTTAGTGCCTCAGAGCTTGCTATAGGTATAACTACTTTTAAATTACACGCCGCGACGATTTGTTTAACAACTTCTGAGCAGGGTCAGAATATGTGCACTCATGGGCGACGACTCAGATTTCCTGACCAACAAGTTTTTCTGCACCAGTACCGACGAAATAGCTGCTAAGTGTATTTTGATAGAAAAAAGCTAAGAACAAACGGCAAAATAAACTGATCGTGTAACGCGACGTGTAGAGATTTTCTGAAAAGATGTACACACGAAGACTCAAGGTATTACACGCTACCGAGACATTTACCGGTAAAAAAAAAAAACATAGCAAGCGCGTGCTAAAAAGAAACCTTCAAAAACGATATTGATGCAGCCGATGGCTACGTCAAGCACGGTAAAAAGGCAGTAAAATTGGTTTTGCGGCTCATGAAATTGACACACAGCATAAAGAAGAGCGCAGCGTCGGTGGCGATTGTTTCCATTATTCTAAAGAGTGCTGTAGAGAAACTTCGGGTCGGCGTCGCATTCGGGAGAGTCACGTGACTTGGGCAGAAACGTGACGTATGACGCCATTGGTAAGATGAACATCGCTGTCGACTATGGTCCTGGCAGTAGTGGTGCTTGCAAAAGAGTGAGAACTACGATGTGGCAGGCCTTAGGTTTCTCGGCCCCCAATGTGGCAAAATAGCGACAGTTACGCAACGCGAGGAGGCAACCTGTCGCATTCGTTCCACTGTTCGCGGTAGTGTGACGTAGTACGCCGATATTTCTGCTCATTTTACGAGAGTATCCCCTGTGTGACGGTGACGGATATTTCCGGTACTGTGCCTTTTAAGATTCGTTGACACTGGGGAATGTGCCGTCCACAGCGACCGCAATTCTACTGCCGCCGAAATTCCGCATCTTTCACATTGCTAACCAACCACTCCAACGAAACGCGACACAACGTCATCTGCTGTGCAACGCGCTAACCAAAAAAATTTTGGGCCAGCTTCACTTTAGCGATGCGAAGACTGAAGAAACAGCGGAGACGGAGGCTTGAACTTGGCTTTTCTTAGCTTTAACTTGGTTTTTTAGTCCTGTCATGTTAGTTTATCCTGTCATTTTAGTCCTGTCATGTAAAGCTGTGGCTGCTGCATTTTTGATCGAGGCAATAATGTTTGAGGCCCTTATACTTAGATTTAGGTGCCCGTTAAATAACCCCAGATGATCGAAATATTCCGCACACATCCACTACGGCTTCTGTCATAATCATATCGTGATTTTGGGACGTTAAATCTCAGACATTATTATTAAATGTGTGTCAATTTCTGCCTAAAGCCGTCGCTATGTGTATAGGCTTTTCCTTATTTCTGCTTGTGTGCTGTCCACTGCTGTTTCGCTTTGTATTACTTTGTAAGCCGGGCTGGCTTTTTCAAGCCATTACAGGCTTTGTTCTAGCACCCTGTAGCATCACAAGTGCTGTATTTCTTCCTGCTGATGATAAAATAAAATTATTATTATTATTATTATTATTATTATTATTATTATTATTATTATTATTATTATTATTATTATTAATATAGATCTCAGTCAATAAAGCACGCTCTCCAGCATATGCGACTTTGCCTTTTCGTTTCAAGTGCGAACTTGCTGCCCGAATGATACAGCCGCCCTCCGCTGCGTCCCGCCGGCAACCCTTCAGGCAGGCTCCTTCGCCCGACGGAGCCGGCCGGCGCGTTTCATCTCTAGTCGAACCGCGCCCTTCGGCAGCATTCGCACGCTTTCGCTCTGTAAGAGTATGCGACGCGTGGGACGAGGTTATCGATTTCCACTTCTTGCGGAACGTAAAATAGGTGAGAGGGGATGAAAATAAGTGGACGCTTACAATAACCTAATGCCGAGAAGTGAACGCCCACAGCAATGAACAATTAGTGGCAGCGATAGTGAAGGGAGGGAGGGAAAGGAAGCGGATGCAGGCGCAGCAGAAGCATGAGTGGGAATGCGAAGGAGGAGAAAAGAAACTGAGCAAACGCAGTGCAGCACAAGAACAAAGAGAGCGGTAAGGAAGGGAGCGCGAGAAGGATGAAGAGGAACATGCGCTATTTCAACAGAGTCAGTGGCTAAGCGTAAACAGAGTGTGTAACTTCATAGGCGCTCATGCAGGCGTTTATCTAGAATTCCAATTTATGGGAGAGGTTTAAAATATCCGGGGCTGTGGATGAGAGCCTGTCTATAAGACAGTGGCGGTGGGTTGCTCTGGGATAAGTTGAGGGAGGTTGTTAAAAGGGCATTGTGGGTGTGTGCGTAAATGCTTGCGTGAATGTCCTTTATATTCCTCGCCGCAGTCTAGTGCGAATCGAGTGCCCCTAAGATGATGCACTCAAATTTCGCGTCAGGGAACTGCTGACGTCTGCTGACTAGTAGGGAGCGTTATCAGTGACGGTAATGTCGTACGGTAGGTACGGAAGTATTATTTTAGCAACTTATGGAAAAAAGCGGTACGCATATACGGAACGGTATACATTACTGCACCGCGCCTCCTTTCTCGCTCGTTGTGGTTTTGCCGCTCCTAATTCCTGTACACACACCCCAACAACACAAAATTCTTTGCAAAAATTACTGGGGGTTTCTCAGGCCTGACTGTTGCCCCTGAGCACACGCACTGTCAAAGACGAACCTGTCGTTCGGGAGACGCACTGTCACTAGAACTGAGACTGGCTTAAGCACAACGGCTAAGACAGGAGGAGCGGTACGGTAATACCGTACCGTACTTCCGTATTTCCGTAACTTGCTAAAAGATGTTTACCGTGCTGTCGTTGCCGGCAGTTAGCTTTTTTTAGTCTACAAGACCTCTACTGGCAACTTTCTTCCCCCAATCACGTTATAGTGAGAAATGAGCGGCCCTCGTGGTTCAAATGTTTTAAAAAAACTTCGTGCCGACTACGAAGTGATGATATATGCGGCAAACCGGCGCTGCTAAAAGACGCCACTGTGACCGAAATGAAACGTCACCGCGTAATGTACTGCAGCGCCCTTTGGCCCTTCATTCGTAAACTGACTCGCGCACTCGTAGCAAAGACAGGCGGTCGGTACCATAGAGGCGCACAAATGAGATCATGCAGTCGCTAAGACATACCCTACCGTCGCTGCTAAATAATTCGGAAATTAAAGATTTGCTGTAAGTACGCTGACTCGCAAACAGATTAGAGAATACTCTGGTAAATCTGAATGAACACACATTGGATAAACGAAACCGTTCTTACATTTCTCATTCGTTTTTGTAGTATCTATTTCTCGCTCAGTGTTTCATTACACAATGTGTCATCATATTGTGTATCCCGTATATTGTGTATCATAGTCACGTTTATTGTTGTCCTGTTCTTGAGTGTCGCTACATACGGCCAATCTGATGTATGACAATGTACGTCCACATTTCCTCTAACTATATTGTAATAGGTTTCTATATTGTTTGTAAATACTATGTGTTTATGTGACAAATGTTTCTTTACATGTGGCACTTTTTTGGTTGCATGGAAATTATTTCTTATAATGGATATATATTTAATGCATGTATGTATGTATGTATATTGATTCTAATGTTGCTGCTGCCATGTGGGGACCTTGAGGCACTTCCGAGCTGTCTAGCGCAGCTGTTAGCCTGAAGGACCCCCAAATGTTTCGATGGAAAATAAGAAATGCTGTTTCTGATATGTACACAAGTTATCCCACTTATTTGTATTAAGTGCGCTCTCACTTCGCACCAAGACGCGTAACTATTCTAGGTGATAAAGAAGCCAAAAGTAAAATTGTATGCATTGAAAACCAAAAATAGGCTAAATTTTATGCAAGTAAAACATCACAAAACAACGATTCCTCAGAAACCGCGAGCGCATGCCCATCAAGCGTGTGCAGTTTCAACGATTACGCTATGATGGTGCCATCTTTGCGCCCATGTTTCTTTTATCTTTTATTTTTGGGGGGCGGTGGAGGGGGGGGTAGTGGTGCTCATGTTCAAGAACTCAGTGAGGATATCTATAACGTGGGCTAGTTTGTGTCCATTCATCTTTAAAGGTGCGGTTAGATTACGCAGGCACAGTACAGAACCACGTCGTGTGTCCCTATTGTATTCGTTCTGTACTGTGTATGAGTAATTAATCGCACCTTTGAAGATGAACTCTATTTGACCCCACCATACAAGGCTATTCAAAACAATGGCTCCGTCTATTTAATCGAATGGGTACATCTTAAATGCTTCCTTTGGCATTTAAAATGACAATTTTTAACTGGTTTGAAGTATAGTGAGGGCGTGTGCTAGGAAACGACTATGTAATATTTACTTTACAACTCCGTTTTGATTAAATAGCACTGACAACAGCACAGCAGCGAAAATATCTCAGTATGTACTACTTTCTAGAATGTCGACTTCTCAAACGGAGCTCTCCCTTGACGGATTACCAAATATTAAGTGCGGAGCACGTTAGGGGGCCGGCCTGTCGGATTCTGTCGTATGGTGTCATCATATGCTGTCGTAGCATGGCGTAACGCAAGCAAAACCACGAATAGCAGGGCCATCTGTAGCATATGGAGCGCGCGCTCGAGCAAAGAAGTCTTCTTCCTCTTGTTCTTCGAGCGCCTTGACGATGATAAGTGCAGAGCACTTTAGGGGCCCGGCAAAACGACGTATAAAAATAGAAAGAGAGGAAACGAGCTGGAAATCGAAACAGAAAGAAAGGGACAAAATAGGAAGAAAAATGGAAAGAGCAACAAAGATAAAGAAAGAGATAATGAGAGATGAAGAAATAAATTAAAATAAAGAGAGAAAGAAACGACAGAAATAAACAAAAAAAAAGCACGACAGACAAAAAGAAGCACGATAAACCAAAGAGAAACAAAGAAGGCTGGCCAAATCCGCACATCCCTCAGGCTTGGCCGCCCTAGTGCGACGCTGCCTTAGTTTTAAATGCGAATGCATTTCTTAGTCGGGCTATGTGAGGCATCCGGCGTTGTCCGCGCGCCTCTCCGCTCTCACTCCCTCTCCCATAGCAACAGCTGCGGGCGCGCGCGCTTATCCTCGCCCCTAGCAACCGGAGCAGGTGGTGCGGGCGGAGTAGCGGAGAGTGAGTGGAGAGGAGGAGCGCGCTGGGGCCTGTGAGTGCGCTCGCATCCGAGCTCCCGCGTGTGTGGAGAGTGCGTAGGAGAGGGCAGGTGCTTGCTTCGCCGCTCCTTCTCTCACCGTTCGCTCTCTCTCCTCCCTGCGCCACCGCCTCAATGCAGTGCGTTTGAAACGCGTTTGTAGCGTTTGTGCTGCCTTGGCACAGCCTGAAAACAGCGCGTTCTAAACGCGTTTGTGCTGCATTGAAGGCGGTGGCAACATCCCTGAGGTGATTACGAACGCACGTAGGAAGCGTTCGTTGAAAGAGGCGCCCAAAAGGGAGACACTTGAGCGCGTCGATTTGTCCAGCTTTACGCCATTAAAATTGCTACGCCGTGTACTCTCGGCGCAAGAAATGCATTCGCATTTCCTCAAGATTCCCTTCGGGGAGGTGGGGGAATTTTTTTATACTCACCTCTGGCAGGTATGACGACGCGAAAGACACACACGCTTGGTACATCGCAGCTGCTTTCTGGAAAGCACTTTGATTGGATGTTGGTGCTTTCGTAGACCTGAGGTCTGCAAAGGTCCCGACCTTTATGGATTCTTGAACCTGTAAAGAAGACGAAACGACAAGACATGGCGTCTGTCGATGATTTTCACTCTTCCATGAACTATACAGAAAGTTCCTGGAGCGAGCGTGATAGCTGTTTGAAGCGGGTGGCCTAAACCCTCACGCAGTGCATCGAAATCACCAGCATACCAATAGTACTCGCAAAAGCGCAGAGCGGAAAACAAGTTTCCAAACTGCGAAATGTGTCCACGTTGGCTTGTTTTATGCGAGCGTTCTATTTCTTAGCAAGGTAAGTATACCCTCTCCACCCTCCATAGCCCTTTATATGTGAAGAAAGCATGTGAGTGTCGCTCGCAGAATAATGAGACGAGTAATAAAGCAAAAATTCGTCAGCTGGAAAGCCTTCCTTTCAGGCTCTTAGCCAGGAATTTTTTTCGGGGGCGGGGGGCACTTGCTGAAAGCATTGACTATTTGAGAAAAACGCCTATTTTCATGATTTATGTTTGACAAAACATCATGTGTCATCAAAATTTCGGGGGGGGGGGAGGGGCCTTGCTACGGGCCTGGCTCCTTTTATCCCCAATCCCACCCCTTCACCTTGGGAGTCTGCACTGCTCAGCTTACGGCGGCAGGAACAGCAGCAGCTGGTCCAGCGAGCTCGCGTGCTCCCGCGAGGCAATCGAGCCCTAGACTAAGGGCCCCACCCAACGAAGATTTTCCACACATTCGCTATGTGGAGAAAGTTTCATCTCTCTCTCGTGAGCTGGACTTTCATCGATTAAGTTTGGCGCCTCGGCCATATACCCAAGAATGGTGCTTCAGGAGCTCGTGGAACCGTGAGTGACAGATACCGTCATGCACTCGAGGCGTCGAGATGCCAGCGCATACAACCAGTCGTGTGGGTTGAAGGGCTAATTAGCGCGTGCACCATCTTACCCACATAACTTACGGCAGACAATTTATTAGCACTTAGTATCTCCAAAGAGTCACGAAGCGCCCTTCGTGGTTGCTCAAGAAACACATGCAGCGGAAAGCAGAGACTGCAGCGAACAGCTCAGCCAACTCTTGCAGTCGTGCGCGGCGCGGAGAGTTCACAAGCGTTGCACAAAGCTGCCACTTACTGAAGCGCCCTTTCTTCATGCAGAAGCCCGTACATTCTCGGTGCTATAGTCTGCTAAAATTACACAATAACAACACTAGCGTGCACGAGAATACCACCGAGATTTCACCAGGACGCGTGACGTAGCTTCTTTCTTCTTTCTCATCCCTCTCTGTGTAGCTTCAAGCTCATTCGTCGGGTCGAAAGAAAAGCGAAAACACCTAAAGCGTGTAAAATATCTCTGTAACTCCGCTTTTAATCGGGATCGCCTAGGGCCGTGTATGCACTGCAATAGTAGAATATCTATTCCCAACCGCCAGGTCTTACCGCCGTTGTGATCGGAAATATCCCGAATATCATCACCGATTCCGCTCATATTAGACGCAGGATAACAGTCGTTCACATTCAACAATGTAATGGTGCACATTGTAGTGGCTTCACTCTAAAACGCCCACGGGCGCCTAGTCGACACACTGGAATAAACGAAAATTAATTACGATGGGCAAATGTACAACTTCGCCGCCGCTGGTGCTCAAACTCAATACCTTTGCATTACGCTGTCAGTGCTCTACCAAGTGATCTACGGCGGGAGGCTGTTTCTTGGGACATTATCTTCGTTATTTTCGTGCCTGATACCCTGCAAATGTTAGCAAGCTCAGCTAGTGGCCATGATAGCGAATGTGAAACGTAATTTTTACCAGAAGACGTTACGATCACGTGATCGTTGACAGCCATACAACTGACCAAGGAACCCTCGCACGGTGCATAATGACACCGTAATGCTGGGTTGAAGCCAGTCAAATGAGGTGATTGAATCAGCGGGATGTTTATTTATCTTTGATCCAACCATATAAAGCAACGAGTCAATCAAGCCAAAGACAGCCTAAAAGGTTCAATAATTGTGATGGGGACGTCGAATAATGCGGTAAAAACAAACTATTGCGGAGGACGTGTTTGGTCCCAACCTCCGGCCAGTTGTCTTAACGTTCACTCCGTTCAATCTCTCCTTTTCTCGCACTCTTTAGGACACTATGAAATAGTGAAAGTGATCTAAAGTATTTACAGCACAAAATTTACAATACGGGTATTCTCACGTACGTGACTGAAGGTAGTCTCGCCTCTGAATTTCCCGCAGACGTACTTGTAGAAGTCATTGCACGGATCAACGTTGAAGTCGAGTTTGGAGCGCAGCCTACTGACCACACTGAGGCAGAGAGGCGAGACGCATTCATCTCCGTCTAGGTCATTGGGTGGAATAACATGTCTCTGTTCAGGCGGGATAGTCCCTGAGATATTCCAAGGCAGGGGCACAGGCTTTTCCGTTGACCGTGTTACACTGGGCGCCGGAGTTTCTGGAACATGTAGGGCAGCCAATGTGTCCACCTGGTGGCAAGGGCAGAAAACAAAGTACTTGATATAGAAGCCATCACTTTCTTTGGTTATTCCGCAATACACTTCTTACACTAAAAATAGCATATATACATCTGAGCACAGTTGTACAAGAGCAAACGCACCTGCCATCCCATCATGTCCGAGTAACCTAAATGATACCTCACCATCGTTGGGTGGAAGCTTTGTGTGGGAATAAGGCGACATGCTGTTTGCAGTTATCAGTATTGGCAATTTCGAAGTTGGCCAGCTGTGCGTATTTCTCAATATTCACAACACCATCTGCTTATTGCCGATGTGTTGTTTGATTTCGGTGCTTCTTATTCTCCTACGTGACCCCATTTTCAGTCAGCCCATCGTCAGTCTTTTCGGAGTGAAAGAAGCGGCATATTTTTTCTGACAAGCATATCAAGAATAGTATATTCCTTTCGTCCTCCTCAATAAATGTTTTTCGGCAGACCAAGAATTAACATACATTTCGTAGCAAGTTTTGATTGAACATACACAAAGTGCAGTATGCCGCGTAGTACAGCATAACAGATTAATATATTTTTTTGTAATTGTATTGTCCAAATATGCTGTTAAAGGTGGACTTGATGCTAATGAATAAAATGGTAGTTCTAGCATCTATAAAACCCCCATAAAGTGGAACGTTAGGAAGGAAGTCAGAGTTTCATCGCAATGGCGAATCAATGAATGCGATAGCAATAAATTGAAGTGAGGCTGGCAGCTAACTGTTTTGTATCCGATCTCGCGTAACTACAAAACGCAGGTGTAAGAGAATACGGCTGCTCCAGGGAGCGATGCTCTCCGCATAGTCACTTTGCGTTGAGAGCGCAGCACGTAGAAGGGTATACGAGCCGCCCGCTGTGATGGCTTTCGAGATAGCGAGCGCGCCGGCGATCGCGACCGCGCCTTTAGATTCAAAGTTCAAAGTAGCTCCTCGCGCGAGATTCTCCCCCCCCCCCTCGCGTCTTCTCGTCTTTTTTTATGCTCGTTAAAGAAGGGCGTAGCGTTTTCTGTCTGCTTAGACAGCAGGCCTCCCGAGCGGGGTGATGCTATCGCATGCACCCTTCGAGTGACGGAAACGGGACGGCTCGTTTGATCTCTGCTTCGGCTGCGTTCGTCGTCCCCGCTCGTGCGCTTTTAGCCGCGGTAGAACATACGATGCGCGGGGGATTTTATCGATTTGCACTTAAAACCGGAAGGACATGACGGCGACGGCAACGGTAAAAACCCGTCGAGACTGTCCATTTAATTGCTATCGCAACAAAAACGGCACCGTGGTTAAGAGTCTGTAGAGTCTCACAGGCTAATTGGGAATACGTCGTTTATCATCGCAATCTTTATTTTCCCTTCACACTAGAGTGCGGGGTGTATTCAAAATTTACTTCAATTGCTCGACAAATATGTGTTTGAAAAACACGTTCGAAATCATTGAATGAATAAAAAAACAGTTGCAGAAACGGGAATACACATATTATACAGGGATGACTGAGGCATCATTATATATTCCGAGTCTATTGCACATAGAACACATGGTTATAGAAAAATGCAATTTAAGATCATTTGTTACCGAGGTGGAAATTTGAAGAAAGTATACACTGGATTATTTTAAAAAGTCACAGTATCACAATGAATGCGATAGCAACACATTGTAATGTTACGCGAGGCGACACTGGCACCTAACTCTATTAGATCCGATTTCGCGTAACTCAACAAAACGCTGGTGTAAGAGAATAGGGCCGTTCCAGGGAGAGATGCTCTTTCCGCACAGTCTCTTTGCGTTGAGAGCGCAGCACGTAGAAGGGGGTATACGAGAGCCCGCTGATGGCTGCCGAGATAGCGCACGCGCCAGCGATCGCGACCGCGCCCTTAGAATGAAAGTTCAATGTTGCTGCTCGAGCGACCCCCCACCCCCCTCACTTCGCGTCTTTTCATGTACGTTCGAAACGGACAGGGTGTTTCCTCTCTGCTCGACGGCTGGGCTCCCGAGCGGGGTGATGTTATTCCATGCGCCCTCCAAGCGACGGAGATGGGCCGCCTCATTTGATCTCTGCGTCAGCCGCGTTCTTCGCCCCACTCGCGCGCTTTTGCGGAGGGACGTTATAAATTTGGAATTTATACGGACATGACGGCGATGCCAACAGCGACGGAAAAAACCCTCGAGAATGTCATTAAAATTGTTATCGCAATAAAAAGCGAGAAGAAATGTGAGCAGTAGATAACGTAGACTACGAAGGGTACCAACTCGCCCATCAACGGATCCTTCTACGAAGGCTTTGAGAGTAATAAATGAGCACATTTTATGTAGTCTTGTTCAAGGACGACCAGTTCTTGTAGATTATTCTATTCTGCTCTAGCGATGCTTGAAGAAGTTACATTCGCACTCATTTATTCTTCGCAAGGGCGAGTCCATGAATGCGATAGCAACAAATTGTAATGTTTACGAGGTAAGGATAGCAGCTAACTCCTTCAAGATCGGGTATGGCGCTGCTCTACAAAATGCTGGCGTAAATGAATACGGCCGCTCCAGTGAGCGAAAGGTTGCCGTGCTGTGTGTCGCGTCAACCGAAGTAAGCGGTGAGAGTAGAACACGTACAAATGTACGAGCCGTCTCCCGATCTACGACGACGCCATTTTTCTCAAAGTTCACAGCTGCCGTAGGTACTTATCTTGCAGAAAGTGGGACGAAGATAGATTCCGCTGCAACCGAGCGACCTCGACTCATTTGCTGCAATCTTTATTGTGTAATCTGCCCACGTTAATTTTAGTGGTTAAGACATTAACGTACCGGCATTCTTGCACCTGTTACAGGCACTGTTGAGTACAGGGGGTATGTATAAATCGCGTTGAAACGTTTTCTTTCCTATGAATTTCCTTCTGCGAGTTCAATTAAATGAGATAATAGCACTTGTATTTTATCTGTTTATTATTGGTGGCTTCATTGAGATTAACAAGCGCCGCGCCACTCAATCCCACTTATAGTCCGGAAAGGTAATCGCCTACGCGTCCTTGTATAGGCTGGTGACACCAAAAAATTATAAGTAACGGCAGCAAAAAAAGAAAGAAAAAAACTAGGCCGACGGCGCGAAACGATATAAACGAGCGCTGACACCCACTGACATCTACAGGCTTCAGCTGCTCCATTGAATGGTATCGCTACGTATTTTTTACAATAGTGCATAGACCAGGAGGTAGCGGTTAGTAACTGTATACACACTGATAACAGCAAGTGCCTTTGCGGATGCCCGTTGCGCGTTTCTGGTGCTGGCCGTAGATTTCTTCAGAAAGGATAAAATAATGCTCAATAACTGTTTCATCTAATATTCATCGAGGTCATGGGCGGCTGCCTTTGTGGGGAATAAATAATACAACTGGTGGTTTTTATTGATCCACCTCAACACAATCACATGCGAAGACGCCTACTTTCTACAACGTGTTCACGACTCCTTGGAAAACTTGTCATCCTCTAATGCTCGTGATGTTCTTATTTTCGTCGCGGCATTAAGAATTCACTTACATCGTCCGTCGACTCATAGAGTTCATAAACAAAGATATTTGCATCTTATAGGGCCTCGCCCAAACCAAACCCTTGTCTCCCCTATCATGCTTGATAATTACACATGTACTGTCTCGCTGTTGTCCTTCTGCAGTAACGCAACTTCACACAAACTACAGCGCCCATAAGAAAGGAGCTTTTCTAGTCTAATAGCAGAATGGGAAATGGCACTCAGCCACACACACTAGCAACAGCATTCAGAGCGTTTCATTTCTAAAATATACCGGTAGCGCGTTGAGAAAGTTTGAGCAGAAGCCGAAGAGCAGGAGTATCTTCCTAACCTGCATCGTTCGAACATTACAGGTCTTCTTATTTGCAGTGCTATAAGATCGTGTTTTGTGATCTTCTGTTCTCTATCCTCGTCTATCTAACGCTGTAGCTTGTCAGTGATCTAACTTGCAGGTTTACTTAGGCAAGACCACGAAAGAACATAGTATCTGTCACAGCTGCACGAATTGTTGAAATCTTGAGCACTTACCGCCTTGAGGGATTTCATTTTGCGATACCTAATTACTCAAAATGATAATTCGAACCAGGAATGGTGGCTTGGCAACCATAGCATTTCGCTACTATGTGGGCGTTCCTGGACGCGATAGCCGCTTTTCAAGGAGAACAAAATTCAAACAACTTGCACGCAGGTTTGGGATCTGGAAGTGGTTATATCTTAGTGTCCCACTAAGTTGTGGGGCACTCAAAAACAAGTGCGAGATTTAGCAAATGAGAACGATACTGGCCTGAAGAATGTTATGTTCACAGGTTTTATTGGACTCGCAGAAGGGTATCTTCAAATTCGGGTTAGTTAAACCAAATACAAATTTGCAATATATGTGCGACATTCTCTGGAAATTACAACGCTTGTTTTTGCAGGAATAAGAATTACAAGGGCGGCACACGCAACGTTCGCCTATGCCATCACTAAAATATAGGCTACAAAGTGCTATTCGTTCCTTTCGCGCAGCCCGGAGGAGGTAAATTAAGGGGAGAGGGGATGGTGGAATGCCCTCGAGAAAAGTAAGGGAGAAAGTGAACGCGGATTTCGACCTGGAACTCTGGTGGCTGATTGGCTCTGCGCTTAATTAGCGCATAGGTGAAATTCACGCAGTATCTACAGGGCGATTATTGCGACCGTTATGATGGTAGCGTTAAAACCTCTGCTACAGTGTGATGCGTGAAGTTAACCATCACAGTTCAATTTGCCGCATTATATCGTTAAGTTTTTTAATTGCATAGTCAGGTTATGGGTGTGTTTCCAAACAGCAGCGCTAGCTTCGACCTAGTTACCAGCATTTCATCTCTCAGGCCAAATTATTTTTGACATTCCAGTGAGACGGCAAATCTAAGCAAGCCAAAAGCTGAGGAGAAGATGGAAGCTTCAAAATTATTGATTAGGGGTGTCACTGGAGCCAATGTGTCGACTGCTGGACTTGCCTTCGTCAAGGTACTCATCCGCTTCTGTCATCATCGGCTCAAACAACACCTATGTTGCGTAGTTCAAACTTTGTTTAACTATGTACATGATATATATATATATATAATACATATATATATATATATATATATATATATATATATATATATATATATATATATATATATATATATGTCACAGTCAAGAAACAAGAGATTTTACGCGGTCATATTTACGGCAATACAACGTGGTCTCAATGTCATGCTCTCGAGTCCTCACCGTGGCGTCATCCTTGACTGCTGACTGCTCGGTGACCAGGTATACGAGTACAAGTGTGCAGCACAGCAGTCCTAACAGCAGAACTATCACGCTGGTAAGGAAAATCCTGATCCAACGGCGTTTCTGACCCTCCACACTGTCAACCTGCGGAAGTCGGAAACGGTACAGGAGGCGTCCCTGTGTATCCTTGGGACGTCAGCGTAAATCTAACAATCAGCGGGTTCCGAAGCTGTGAATAGTACTTCTGCGGACTTTTGAGCCATCAGGAAACTTAAGATAACTTAGACCGACGAGCAACCGAGAAATATATTTATGTTAGTTTTTGTGGAAACCACTGTGTCCTTTGATTCGTCGCTTACTTATCTAAGCGGCAGTAAGGAAAATAGAATGAAGTAAGCAATCAAGCAATTTCGCAAGTGAAATTGTCCATGATGCAGTTACTACGTGAGCGTGCTCGTATTAAGGCTCATGTAATAGAACCGGAAACATACCGCTGGAAAGCCGGAGAACAACTATGAAATCTATCTATCTATCTATCTATCTATCTATCTATCTATCTATCTATCTATCTATCTATCTATCTATCTATCTATCTATCTATCTATCTATCTATCTATCTATCTATCTATCTATCTATCTAATCTGCAATAATGGCAGATAGACAAATGGTCGTCCTTGACGAGAACATGCCGCAAAGGCTCTTTGTTCATAATTGTGCGTGCGCGCGCGTGCGTGTGTGTGTGTGTGTGTGTGCGTGTGTGTGTCGGTTAAGAAAACCGCTACCACTAAGTAATTTCTCTTCTCTTGCCAAGTATGGCGCATTGACATCTCTCTCTCTCTCTCACTTTATATATATATATATATATATATATATATATATATATATATATATATATATATATATATATATATATATATACAGTAACAGCTCGTTAATTCGGATTTCAAGGCACCGGCAAAAATGGCACAAGTCACCGAATGCCGAATTATCAAAAATATCAAGAAAATAACAAACAAGTGTTTAATTACATGAGTGCATTTTCATTTACCTGATGAATATGTTAATCCATTACTACAAGTGCAGTGTAAAAGCCGCAATTTTCGTAATTCACGGCTTCGTTCACAATGTCACCGCGGCTCAATACCCCCGTGTCCTGAGCCGAAACGTGCTATGAACCCATTCGTTATTATGCCCTGCCACCACCAACACCACCACGCGCACGTGGCCATAAATTTATCACCACAGAAATGGCCGGCAACCGATCGTTCACCGATCGCAATGTAGCAAGCGAGTTTTTCGCCAGCATGCGCACTACCGCTAAATCTCTTCACCTTCAACATCTTCCACCATATTTGAGTTTTGTGGCATTGCGTGCGCATAGACCAAAAGTCAGAACAAAGGTACTGCCGCATCCTCTGTCGACGAAACCATGGTCGCTGAACACACGGGCTTAGCGTCCACGCAGTGCTAAATGCATGCGCGCGGCCTACGCTCAGATTCGAAACGAAAATGCTGAGCACCGCATCTGCTGCTGAATTAACGTGGCTCTCTAATGCACAATCGTGGATGGTGACTGCGCATTTCTGAAGGACGCGGCGGAAACGAAACTACTGCTTGTCGCTGCTCTGACCCATGGCTATTGACTCGATTATATATAACGCCCACGCAGCACGCGTGCGCCGAGTAAACTCCAAAACGAATGAGGTTTGCCGCAGCGGCTGAAGCCATCCTAGCCAACAGAGTGGTTTTGCACAAACAAATCGCCAACAACGCGATTGTTCTAAGATTGTGGATGGCTACCACGCCTTTTTGAAGGTCCGCGGCCGTTTCGGTTGTTCGTGAGCGCCTTGCGCCTTTTTTCTTGCCTACGTCGCACATTTGCGGCGCTTCCTGCTTGGCGCGCTCAGAGGATCGTCCGAATTAACGAGGTTTCGCCCAAGTATTACCGAATGACTGATAGTCTGATGTGTTAAACATTGTATATGTTGCCGGCCCCAGAGGACACGTCGGAATTATCCTGATTTCCTAATTAACGGGTAGGCAAAAGTGAGGCTCCGTTACAACGTTTATATATATTCAGAATGCGTACGTGTGTTGTGCACATGTGCAGCGTATGGGCAACCTGCAGAATCTTGAAATATAGTTCGAAAGAATACTTCAGGCATAAACTCTGGATAAAGAATAGCTATGATTGCACAGATGCTGACTAACTGGCGCCCAGGTTCTCCTGACTGCTCCACTTTTCCATCTAAGTGTTGAAATCACCAAAAGGCGTGCAAGGGCAGGATATTACCTATGTTCTCCAAGTGTGTGGTACACGGCTACCTCGTTTCGTGTAGAACTGAGTGTAGCGTGTCGTGTGTATAGATAATTACAATTTCTGTTCGTGGCAATAATTACGAGAACAAAATGAAAAGAACATCAACATTATTTTGAACCACTCTATGCCGGCGTCTCTGGTTGCATGCGTGGTGTCTGTGGACGTTAGGCTAAGCGAACGAGACAAAAAGCCAGTCACATTACCATGTTCCAGCAAAGTGGTCGTGGACCTTCCAGAAACACAGCTGGCGACCGTCTACGCTGAAGAACGAGGTGCTTTCTCAGTCTGAATCGAAGGATAGTTTCCAGCTACGGATGTTTGCTTGCTTGCTTGCGTGTTCCTTACAACTGGCTACTACCCACTATGGTGGACTGGCCGAGAAGCTTGCGGTTAATGTACTTGTCTTGCTCTTGTTCACCTCCCACTGTGGTTCACACCCACGTGGGGGATTGGCCAAGAATTGAGTGGTTTTATAAAATGGTTAATGTAAATGAAAGCATTAAGACGGAGGTCGGTTGGTTCGTCGGGTCCTAAGGGAATGGCTCAGCCCACTACAGGGGATCGGCCACGAAGCGTGCGCAGTAGAACTGGTCAAAAAACAGACAAGAAAAAAAAACGAATATGTGAAAACGATAATTTAAACTAAGGCAAAAACGTTACTGGTAATGTTTGTTCTTAATGTAATGTTAATTAAACAGCGTTAAATGATACAATTAAATACTGATATATTTCTACTTATAATATTAACGTGGCCGTCTCCTGACTACTTTTACATAATTAAATACGGCATCATATATTCACTTGCTGCATTTCCCCAGTGCCGACGCCCCCAAGGAGAGTAATGCCGATGTGGAAAGCTCAAGGCCAAGTTTTTGAAAAGGAGGTTTCAGAAATATTTGCCTTATAGTTTCTTATCTGCGACATTCTCTGAAGTAGTGCTACATTGATTCTGCTTGATCACAATAATTACATTAAGGGGAAGGAACGAAACCAGGCCTGTGCAAATAAAACGTTAGTGACGGTATTCAGCATCGCAGTTTAGTGAACGTTACTTCCACTTGCCTTCTGCTACACCATGTGCTATTCCCCGGAATCCTAACATGCTGAACTTTTGTATTGTTTAGCGTAGAAAATTTGAACCAAACTGTTCACAAAAAAAATCGCGAGCGCTTTTTTTTTGCTTCACCTCCGCAATGGCGCATCATACTCGATCATCAATGAATATGCGGATACACTTGCACTATCTTGCAGGCGCTGTTTCCTCTATATTGCCGACGTTGACGTGTCTCACAGCGGTGTGATTTGAAAAGCTTGCCACGTGCAATAGCTTTGACAAATCTCCTTTGTTTTCATCAGATTCTCCACAACTGAAATTTCCTTGGAAGAGCACATTGTGTTCCTCTAGAAGGGAAGAGATATCGATTACAAGGATGTCGAGTCCCCCCACTGAACTTTTACCTTCACAGGTCTGGTCTCGCTCAGTCACCCTTATGTTTTCACTGTAATGAGAGTGAATTCCTGGATCACTTCTTTTGACGTGTGGAAGGTTTAAAATTCGAAGGAAAAGACTACTAGACCAGCCCCTTCGTAGAATGGACATGAATCTGTCTCTTCCGGTGGTTCCTGAATTTGGTGCTACCATACTTGGTTTTAGCCACAGGAGCGTTTCCCTGTTGAATGCAATTACCGAAGAGGAACTAAATGAATTGAATGTGAAGTTTAACTTAATTCAGTTTCTTTTTCGAACGCTTCTTTCCTTAGTCACAGCGGTTAATTTATCTATGTATATGTCTTTTAGCGGTCTTTCTTTATTTTCTATTTTTTTTAGTTTTAAATGGTTATATCGTTAAATTTTAACGCATAAAATATTGAATTTTAAACACTTTTCTTCAAAAAGTGAATTAATTTCTTAAGCAAGGCACCGTCCGATTCATGGCCTATCCCCGAAGTAGGTTGCGACAGTGTCTGAGGAACAACAACAACAACAACTACTACTACTACTACTACTACTACTACTCCTCCTACTACTACTACTACGACTACTACTACTACTACTACTACTACTACTACTACTACTACTGCCGCAGCTGCCCAATACAGAGTGCATGACTGTGAATAATACAAGCGGTAAATGGATCACCGCAGGTGGGGTTCTTGTTGCAGAAGCTCGCTGGCCATAGCAGCTCGCCGGTCTTGAACCACGGGCACCAGCTGGCTTCCCACTGTAAGATGGGCAAGTCACGCCTCCCACGACCACGCTCATACTTGTGTATTCTCGTTGTGAAAAGCGAGCGCTTACACCAAGCGCGCGGCCGCCTTCAAACGACAGTACGAAACCACGGCGCCAACAGAGCCCGCGCCGCAGCGCAAGGCGCCGAAAAGCACAGTCATTGCTATCTTTGTGTAATTGTTTTATGTAAGCTTATGTAGAGAGCTTGTGTGTTGGGCCACATGTGGACCTACTTCATCTCCGGGGGCGGGGAGGGGGGCGCCATGTAGAGGCGAACGTTGTGGCGCATTGTATCGTGGTGCGGGCTCTGTTGGGTGCCGAGATTTCGTGCTGTCACTTGAAGGCTGTCGCGCGCAATTGGTGTAAGCACTCGTTTGTGACACACAGGGTCGACCGATGCGGGTCTCAAAGGGGTGATTTATGTTATATTAAGCACTGTTTGAGTGCATCCGCGCAAGGGACACACGTCCGTCTATCTACCTGGACATATTCTGTGTAGTTTGTGTAAATGAGGGTGAGTGGTAAGTATGTGAATGACGCGAGTGCCACGCTTCTTGCTTATTCCGTTTCTGGTGAGGCGGTGCGACAGTTCTGCGGTCCGGCTGTCGTTTCTGTAGGACGCTTTGTCGTGCCACCTCTTCTCTAGCCGCCTCGGTGGTTCAGTGTTTACGGTGCTAGGCTGCTGGCCTGAATGTGCTGGGATCGGTCCCAGTAGCGGAGGCGAAATTCTAGAAGTGCGTGTTCCGATGGAGGCAAAATGCTAGAGGTTCGTATACTGTCCGACGTTCGCGTACGTCAAGCAACACCAGACGGTCAAAATATCCGGAAACCTCCAATATGGCGTGTCTGATTATCGTATGAACGAAAGAAGGGTAATGCAAGGGCTAGTTTTTCTTCATTCTTCTTTAGACACGACTTCAAGGATAACCAAAATACAATCAAGCCAAGGAAAGTATAGGGGACTTTGTAGTAATGATGACATCAATATGAAGGACTTAGAGTGGACGAATAGACAACTTGCGGCCGGCAGGGCTACCTGTAACCCTCGAATAACGCGCCCTATGCTCTACCGATTGAGCTACGGCGGCGGTAGTCCTCCCGTCCATATTATCGGGCATATCTGTGCATTTAAACTTGGCAGTGTTAGTCAGCACCGATCGTAGCCATGGCGACGCTGACCATGACTACAAGAAAGAGACCCTCACTGCAGTCTTGTTCTAGTATACTGGATGCCTTCAGGTAGTATGCGAGGTATTAGTGGGCACCTGCCAGCTTGTAAAAAAATCACGTTCTATATGGCGCCAGCATGCAAGAAAAGAGTGTTCCACACTGACCACGGCTACGAACGACGCTGACTAACGCTCCTAGGTGCAAGTGCAGTGATATACCCGTTAAAGTGGATGCCAGGAAAATCGCCGCCGTAGCAGTATCGGTAGAGCATTGGATGCGTTATTGGAGGGTATCAGGGTCGGTCGCTACCGGCGGCAAGTTGTCTTTTCATCCACTTCAATTTCTTCACATTTATGTCATAATTACTACACATAACGTCCCTTATTCCTTCCTTGGCCTATTCCCTGTTGGTTGTCATAATGATATGCTGATTTTGGCGTGTCAAACTCCAGTCATTTTTATCTTTGTCTCCAAGCAGCGTGCATACCCGTGGCGGTGGGTTGCTATTGTGGGCTCCAAGCATGTTATCGCATAGTGTGGCCAAGCGTGGGGCTGCATATCTGGGCCCGTATGTTCTCGAGCTAAGCAGTGGCCAAGCTTATTGTCCACCTGGCATGTACGGGCAGACGGGCAATGAATATCTACTGCGATGTAATTGGATACCCGAGGCTCTGCACTAGGGAGCTTCCAGGCATGTACCTCACAGCCTTTCTCTTTGGGGAGAATAATGTAGCTGTTGCTAACTCTTGGAAGGTATAGTGTACGCCCAGCTCCAGTAAGCTATCCTTACTCGTTCTGTCCGGCAGCCGAAGAGTTGACTTGGTCGCAAGGCGAATGAAAGTGCCAACTTTAGCCTGCCGCATTTTGTGTGTGAGCTGAAAGTGGAGTGCATATGTGATTAGGTTTAAGACAAGCACCTTTGTCAATATTGGAGATTGGCCAGGTGGATTATTGCGTTCGGCTGTATTGATCAGATTATTGTACTCTTGCAACCACGCTGTGAGCAAGCGTATATAATTTTGATCCCAGTTGTCAGAGGTCGGTACGGCCAGCCTAGGAGGTTCGGGCACGGTTACGTCAAAAATGATAGTAAAGGGACAATGGCGGAGCGCATGCGACAAGGCCAGGTCGGATGCTATCCTAGTCGTCGATTTCACATGATCCGTAGCCCCCCCCCCCTCAAAGATGGCTGCCCCTATAAGCGATAAAATGCTTGTCCAGAGTTAACATTTACGATCGTGATGACTTTTTTTACGAATGGCGCGAAAACTGTAATTCGGAGGCCAAGAGCCCGGTGCAACAGTGAGGCAAGAATATTGTCTTTGAACTATCCGACGCTCCCCTTAGCGCTCTTGTCCCGTCGTACCATTTCACGGTTTTATCACACCATTGAGCGGCCTTATGTGTATCCTTAAAAATGCGGTGCGCAGTAAACATCATTACCTCAGTATTGACATTATTACCACAGTATCGACGCCTCATCTATACCTTACACAGTGACGGAGTCACCACACCTAACATTGAAATATTCTTCACCCCCTCAAGCTCTTGTTTCTGCTAGAGGCGTATTTTAACGCGATGGCGTTGAAAAGCTCGTTTCGCAGAATGAGCAAAAAATCAGCTTTGTCCGTGGGCGACAACTTGAGACGGATGCAAATGAATAATATTAAAACTTCGGTTAGAGTAGGAATCGAACCCAGGACTTCATGAGAAGCAGGTATTCTACCACAGAGGCACGCTGGACCTTGAAACTGTTTCGGAAAAAACGTTATAAGAATGTCATGTACATCGAGGAGTCTCCTTAAACTCGCGCAATATTGCGTGGAAGAAGCGCAGAATGACACCAGGCGTCCTAAAATGTAAACTGCGCAACGAGTGGTTGCTTTAAAGGCCCGCCAAAACAAAGAGCACAGGCATAATTAATCATGATTATCAGCAACAGCATCTAAAAGAGCGCAGCTGCGCAATTGCGCGAGTTGCCTAGCGGACGTGTAGTGGGTACTTCGCCCATTTGCGAAAGAAATATTTATGGCTTAATGGGCACTTCGTAACTGTACTTGCAGTAGGCATTCTGGGATTGGACAGCAAAGCCAGGTGGAGATGCGAACCGGGCCAAACTACACCATCGAGTTCCACTGTTTAAGGCGAAGTTCAACGCGTACTTCAATGTATTCCTTTGCGCACATACCTAAATACCCCATTCCCTAAATTGTTGAAACATTGCCGAGCACGGGGTGTCGCTCGAGCCGACGTTTTGACAAGCGGACTTGTCCTCAAGGCTGCAACAGAGAAATATACTATAGCTGTCCTCATTTTTCGAATGTTTGTCGCCAAGAGCAAACTGTCTTTATATTTTTTATATTTATAATTTATTTATAGAGCCGGGAAGAAGAAGTTGCAGAAGAAGATGAAGAGAGAGTGCGCACGCCCAGTTAGCGCCACGCGTCCCAACGAAGTGCTTAACGGCCCCGCTATCAACAACAAAAAACCAAAAAAGACATATGCAGAGTCTTCATGCAGAAAATGATGACATTCGCCCATTTTGCATGACTTCCTTGGGTTATCGCCGTGTGCCCGGTGTATCCCAGTCCTGAACGAGCTGCGCCTATTACAGAGTCACTGCACGCTTGGCAAGAAAATGGCGAGTGCCAAGTTTTCTAAAAACAAATTTCACGCAAGCCAGATGACGACTATTGTTCCGTGTAAGGATTGCTCGTTAAATATTCAATTTTTTTTCACACTGTATAGAAAGGCAACCAAAACCAAACGGGATATAGTAGGACGTGCCCAACTTGACTGACACTCTACATTGCGCATTACCTGGTGGTGCAAGAAACGCTTATGTCTCACAGTAGTCTTGCCTCCTTTCTCGCTAACTGCACTTGCCTATAAATCAACGTTTCACCATTCTTCTGCGTTGAATAGAAATTCACCATCATGATCGTATAAAAATTAATTTCCTCAGCTGTGATCTGCTGAAAATGAGCCACACAGCCTACAAAAGGCAAAGAAGCTTCCCATAGTCGCTCCAACATCACCCAAAACAAGTCCCCAATCACTAGACGGCTGGCGAAATATGCTTGACACTTTCTTGACAACGATGTACAAACCGAACGACTGCTGATGAGGGTAGCCTTGCGAATTCGCTATGCTCGGTTGGGCGACCTCGAGGGACGGTAGTTCCCATTTTCTCGTGTGTTTCGGGATCAACGTTCTGAATGTCAAGACATTTCTTGAAGTGATGACGAGGGTCCCTTTCGTAGCCGCGCGTACTTGATGACATTCTTCAGCTGTATCTCCTGTCACACGGGCAAAATTGAAAGAACTCCTTTGCAAGTGATTACCATTCAGAAAGAATCACGCAATGACGCAGGGGAGCACAAAGAAATGCGCTATGCGTCGCGTGCGGCTACCCCTTGCGTCTGAGCTCGCGGTATTAGGCGCGTGGTTTCTGCGATTAGCTCCGGCAAAGAACAACGGTGCGTTACCGGAGCCAATCGCGCAGGCCACGCCAGGTGAAGCAAAATGGAACAGCAGCTGCTCAAGATTCTTGACTCGGGCGAAAAATCTTTCGCGGAGAAGCGAGGATTAAGGATCACGTGACAACTACGTCATGAATTAGCAAGCGGGCGCGACCCGCTCGCTATGTCGTTAGGTCGTTGTCACGTCATCCGCAATGCGCGTTTCTCCCCCGAAGGTATCTCCCTCGTGTAAATACCTCTTTAAGATTGACGCGTCGACCGCTTGTACCGTTTCTTGAGCAGAGCTGTGAAACTGAATTAGTTATAAGAAACGTTGGGGAACATGGTAAAGCTAGTGTAGCAAAGGGCGGGAAAGGGAAGTGGGGCTGAGGAGGCGAAGAAGGAGAGAAGAGGGTGAAGCATAGAATATCCTATGTATGGTATGGTATAGTAAGGGGTTGAAAAGGAAAGCGAGGTTAAGGAAGATTTTCGGCCGTAATTCTAGATCGGGCAAGGCTTTAGCGTTGCTTGGGGTTTTGAACGACACTGGTATAAAGAAAAAGAGATCGCGTGGTGATTTTCCGTCTTTATTTACAGCTGTCGGCACGATGGATGGTTTCTCTAGGTGTATGAGCGTACAAAGGTGAGTAAAAACCAGTAAAATTACAAGTTATAAATAATTATAAAAATCCCTTCTTTCTAAAAAATTTGCAGCGGCTTAGCTCGGCTATGCCAGGATATACGTAGCGATAGCAAAGGTTCAGCTGATTATTCTTAGCTTTCCAGATTGTCTAGGATTCATTCTTCGTACGCTGAACCGCTAATTGCCAGGCAACTACTTCGGGATCCGATGAGATCAGCTTCTCGGCTCTTCTGCGCCGTTTAGCAGCATTTGCGCTCTCCTCCATGGCGTTACCCACCTGCAAACGCCAGTCAGAGGCGCTATCAAGCGGCTTTAGCACAGTGTCAGATGGCGACTGCACAGCGAAGGCGAATAGCTGCGCGTGCGCTGGCGCCAATACCAGGCCCCGGAAAGTCTCTAGTTTCAGCGACCGCCGCCGAGGGCGAAAAAATCAACCGCGGCGAGTTCCATCGACATGCGCGCAGAGGGGAGCTACTAACCCCTCTTTTAGCGGTCGACTATCTTAGTTTGTGTTTTCCCTGCTAGGGGCGCTAAACCATTCAAATGTTTCAGACTAAGAAGTTGTTTTGCGCAAGGCAATGAATTATTCAAACGTGTTATTTTGCTTTGGACAACTAGAGAGTTAATAATATATAGATTTAATTTGTATAGCTGCTTTTTAATTGAAGTGTCAACGTTTCAAGACTTCAGTGATGACTAACTGGACCAAAATACAATTTGTATCGATCTTTTCCGTGGCCGTTGGCGTTCAAATTGTTCGGCGGCAACGTAAATGCGGAAGCACCTTTGCTTCATTTCGCAGACGTCGTTTAATCTTTACAGCAATAGTATCTCACTCAGTTTGCCGGCGAATTTAGGAATGCCGCAGCGATCGAGACCGAGGGGTACGTTTCACGCTATCATGGAGTCGATCTGTTGATTCCGCACCGTGAAACGGTAAACCGGCGCGTCAGTTATGCTCTTGTTCAATGATCCGTCGTCATTTCTTTGACATAGATTTTGCATCAACTAATATATTGCTATGATGAAGAATACATAAACCAGATATTGTTCTGTGTCAGCTTTGCATTGCCGTGTAACTTGAACACGCGACACGTCTGGTTTGTGATTTCGGTGTACTGTACATAAATGGATTGCGAGTGATTTGCCATGGGACGCGTAGGCAATTTGAAGTGGCTATGCGTGCAGCGTTTCTTCTAATAATCGAGCACAAGTTTTTTAAAAGAGATTTTATATCCGCGAAGGGCGCGAACAGCGGTGATTATTGAACGTAATGGTAAACGCATGAGGTTCTCCATGAGGTTCCCAGGTTCACAAGGCAGTGGAAATCTGCAAGGCGATAAACACCATGAATCTAAATACAGCTACTTGCGCCAAGGTACACTGGATTCAAGGCCATGCTGCGAACTGTCACAATAATGCTGCTGATCAGCAGGCACACTGCCCTCCTATTACAGATCTTCCATCTATTCGCCTTCAAGCTCAAGCCCTCAACTCACTCCGAGCTCGTAAAAATGTTCTCTGGCAGGGTACACGCGCTCTTATGTCACCGTGTGTCTGCTCTCTCCCCCTTCACCTTACTAGGGCGGAGGACGTCGTGCTTAGGAGGCTTCGGGCAGGGGTGGCTCTTACACCGGCTGTCATCTCGACGTGGAACTGGTCACATGTACCAGTGATTGCTGCACTCTAAGGCAAAAGTACCCGAAAGAGGAGTAACGCCGCCCCAGAGGCGCGCTCGATGAACGGATAGACCGTTGAGGAGCAAGCACAGAGGGATGTGTGCCGTGCGCAAGCCAGTTAGTCTGCAAAGGGATGAACCGCGCGGGAGATGCAGGCCGTGTGCAGAGATACGTTCCGTGTGCAAACCTTTGTTAAGGGAACTAACCCTTCCGATACGCGCCAGCGCACACAGGAACGGTGAGTTCCTGTGTGCGCATGGCACATACAATGCCTGTCATCTATCGCTTCCGTTGTAGCAGCTTCACAAAAAGCACTCTGTGCGATATGACAACGAGGCTGGACCTGTGTTGGACATTTTGCAGTGAATTCATTGAAAGAAAGCAGAAACTTCGTCAGTGTAGTCAAAAATAAAACATTTAATTGTCTCACATTTGTCTTACCTTGTCGCATTGACCGCGAAAGCAGTGACACACGCATTACTAAATACTTTTTCGTGCGTTCTTTTTCGTGGCATTTGTTGCTGACCGCGGAAAGAAAGACGCGAAAAAAGTATTATGCCTTGCGGAGAGTAACCGTAGGAAATCATTCCTGAGGAAAAAAATTCATTCGAATGGAGTAGTTGAGTGGACCGACCGTTCGTCCGGCGAGGTGCAACTACGAGGACTAACGGTTGCCCGGTGAGATGAAAACGTGAGGACCAAATGTTAGTCCATTGAGGTGATCTGTGGGGACTAACAGTTGTCCGGTAAGGTGTAAATGTGAGGAATATGTTAGTCCTCTGAGGTGATCTGTGGGGACTAAGTGTTAGACCTGGTGCCGTTAGTCCATAAATGGATTAATGCTTGTGGCAGCTCCATTAGTCCCCAAAGAGACTAATCACGAACCCTTTTAACACCCTTTTGCCTTAGAGTGTACGTATATGTACTGTTGTGTTCCTGTGATGCAAGCAGATGCATACAATATCATATAGGCATTCCAAGGATTGCAGAGGGAACCTTCCCGTCACCACCTGCATGGCACCCTTCGCTGTAGTGACACGACTAGCTATGACCTTGGATACATGGCAACAGCTTCAACAAGACACTTTCATTTCATACACAACAGTGA
Source organism: Rhipicephalus sanguineus (assembly GCF_013339695.2). Taxonomy (NCBI): domain Eukaryota; kingdom Metazoa; phylum Arthropoda; class Arachnida; order Ixodida; family Ixodidae; genus Rhipicephalus; species Rhipicephalus sanguineus. The sequence goes on from NC_051179.1 coordinate 114,159,887, forward strand.
CCTAACGGCGCATATCTAATACACATATGCATACAAAGTATTATTCCTTAAGGGCAAGTCTATGTCGCAATAAAAAAAAGAGCTGAACATTACTGGGGGGTAATTCATGGGAACCCGACCTACACCGGTAAACGGTAGTGCGTAGTCATGTGTAATGTGTATTGAAGAAGTAAAACAGATTATCTAAATAACAAAACTACTTCGCCCGTGCACAGTCACCTTATGTATCAGGGGTCTCAAACACGCGGCCCGTGAACATTTTGCTTGCGGCCCGCGTCCCACACATGAATGTGTTCAACCCACCTTTTGTTATTTTCTTATTAAAGAAGTACTGCCACGAATTGCAAATATTTCCGGAGTGTTACTCGAAATAAAAGCAGTGGTGTTGAGAACCTTAATGAAAATATTGTGGTGCATCGGAATTCATGTAATATATTTTATTACCGCGCAGCAAAAAAAAAGACTTTCGGTTTTCGACAACGGAGGGGGGGGGGGGCTTCTCAGTGACGTGACATTGCAGTGTGACGTCATGGGGAGACAGCAACTCGCGACGTACTAGCGGCAGATCTGTCATCTGTTCGCGATCCATGTAAACAACGATGAGTGAATTGTCGTTCTGTGACCACGACAGTGATCTCTGCGATTTAGGCTGCATGCAGGACACAGAGTTCGCATACTCAGCGGAACTGCGTTGACTGGACGGTATAATGTTCATTGCGGTTGGGTTGGATTACAGATGCTCAGTGACGAAACCCTTAAAATAAAGTAAAATATTTTATGCGTGCTTTCTGACTCCGGTGTGTGGAGAGTGTGAAGACTGCATACCAAAGAAACGAAAACTGTGCCTTTTGCGGTGTCTAAAAATTATGTCAGGACTCCTTCAAATATGTTCGGGAGCTACACAAGTATGACTGGTCTACAGGAACCGAAGCCAGGCCAGCACTTCAGAAGGCGATGCGCACGGGGCCCAATTAAGCTATCGCGTTCTACTCTTGAAGGCGAAGCTCAAATGTACTCCATGTTTCTTTTCTTTCTATGTATGTATATTTATTTCTATGCATCAATCCTTCTGTGTCTGTTACTCTTCCCTTTCTTGCTATCTCTTTGTGTCTCTGTATTTTTCTCCCTCTTTCTGTTTTTCTTATTTCTTTCTCTCTATTTGTCGCTTTCTTTCTATGCTATGGCTTACACTCCCACTCCTTCTTCCCCTCCTCCTTGCCCCCACTTCCCCAATTTCCCACCCCCTGGGTACGCTATACCATACAAGGTTATGCTCTGCTAACGAGACTGAATAAAGGATTGGTTCGACGCTCACTTTCGGATCGTGGTCGTGCGGGGTCGAATCCCGCCTCGTACAAAAATTATTTTCGGCAAATCTCTTTCTGTACTCGCTCTCTCATCCATGGTGGTTATTCCATCGCAGGCCGGACAAATCGGAGCAACGCGTTTCCGTGAACGAAGCAAAAGACGAAGAGGACGAAGAGGAACAAGAGAGCGAACACAGCGCGCGCCGGTTCACGATAGTGATAGTTTTTCTGTTCACGGATGACAACAAATAGCTGGCTTAAACAGCTCTGCTCTTAAGATTTTGCATAATGGATTTCAGATAATCAACTACTTAAGTGCAAAACAGAATACCCTAACGAGCGCCCCATAACGGCAAACAATGCATCGTTAGCTTCATGCAGTTGCGGTTATCCAGGCTTTTTTTCTTAAATACTTAGTGCTACTTCCGCGAAACACACTTTTATATCATAAACGCTTCTTTCCCAAACCGTGTCACTCTATAGGAAGAAAATGTACCGCGTTTATGGTAATTTTTAATGCACGCGCATCAAACATTATTTAGTTTATTAGGCATAAATAATCAAACAAGAACAAGCCTGACTGACAGGGTGTTAAAAAAAAGAAACGAAAAAAACGTGCACTATGTATTACCAAATTGAGCACTTTTCCTGTGGATTTATGAGAGTTCCTTCTGCACAGCCAAAGGCTCGCGAGAACTCGGGTATATTCCTCAGGGGGACAACGCACCGCTTGCGGAATGGTGCGTACTGTGAGGGCGTGTCGCTTTTATGAGTGCAAAGCGACACGCAGTAGTTCACGAAGAACAGTTGCTCCGATGTCATGTTAAGGCCGACCAGTTTTACGTCCCGGTATTTTGGTGGCAAGGAGGCAAACGGCTTGTACGCAAGCTTGGTTCCCGCGAGGTCACAGATGTTTTCGTTGTCATTGAACGAGTTCAGCTCACCCTCCTGGAGAGTTAAGGACAGCTGCGAATCACAGGCCACGCCATGCATTAGATCACTTAATGAAACTGTTCACTGAAACAAACAGGAGTAAATATAACTCACTTGGCTACCTCCTTCGGGGAAAAAAAAAAAACGCTACCCGTACTCCTCGCTTCGTTTTGTTGGCTTGCCACTGATTGTGTGATTCGTAAGATCACGCTGAAAAATCTGCATTCTGTTTTCGATTTCATTGGCAGAGCCGTATCGCCTATACTTTGGCCCTGAGATGGAGGTTAAAAAATCAGTTTCGCTTAAGAGCAAACCAATCAGTGCGATAGCAACAAATTTTAATGTATACGAAATACCTTGGCTACCAGCTAAATCTCTCGGTTCCGATCTCACGTAACTCAACAAAATGCTGGTTCAAGAGAATACGGCCCTTTAGGGACCGAAGCAGTTTTTCGTGCCGTCAGCTCTCAAAACGCGCAGTGAGCGTCGAGAGCACAGCAAGTTTTCGAGCCGTCTTCTGAAGCCTGTCGACCACGCCCTTCGGCCAAGGCAGCCCCCCTTTCCTGGCATTCCTTATGCTTCTTATGAAACATGGGCAGCGCGTTTTTCCTCTGCTTGAGAGCAATCGAAGGCAGGCCTCGCACGCACGTGGGATGTTCTGGCATGCGCCGTCAGTGCGACGGAGACGGCCGGCTCTTTTCATCACCGCTTCAGCGGCTTCAGCCAGCGCGGCAGTTTTTGCGTGTAGAGGGTGCGGGTGAAACGCCAAAAAAATACGTTAGTTTGAAAGACAGGTTTGCTGCTATGCACATGTGTAAAATGGCGAAGCATACCAAAAACTTGAAGGGACCGCTCTTAATCGGACATTGACCGTATTTGTTTTCGGGAAGTTCGAATACTTTGGATAGTAAAATTCCGGGCGAATCGAATAGCAAACACTATTCGAAAATTATTCGAAATGTCGAATATTCGCAAACCCCTATTATTATGTCTCGTCGAAGTAATGTTTTGCTTTCTAAAAGGGTACAAAATGGGTCGGTTTGCTATAAAAAATCTTGTTGTATACGATTTTAAGAAATGAGAGAGGCAAAACATTATTGTTTCTTTTTTTTCTCTCTCTCTCTCTTCGCAGCAAGATGGCATACAGTTGTGTGCCCAACTGCAAGTCGGATGCGAAAAAAAAGGCACCGGGTGTATCTTTTCATGAAATCCCTGCCGACTCTACACTGCGAGAAGCATGGCGCAGAGCAATCGACAGACGTGGATGGACCCCAAATGTGACTTAAAATTATTCGAAGGTGTGCAGCAAACATTTCAGAGATGAAGATTTCAACGTTGGCCAAAGGCGCTGTCTGAAGAAGGGCACAGTACCGACGATATTTCCAGAGAGATCGTCAGAAGTTCTGAGTGTGCCTGAAGCAGAAAACACAGTTGAGCACATGCCACTGTCAGAAGAGAAACCTGAAGAGACGGAAGCAACCGAAAACCCAGCTAGTAAGACAGAGACGCCAATGGAACATGAAAGGACCACCGAGGAAGAGCCATCAAAACAATCCTCCACTGCGTCGCTAGAGCAACTGTGTGCACATCAGACGACGACTCTCGACGATCACTCAGACGACGACTCTCGTATGCTTGTCGAAGAGACGAAGCTCGACGATGATGATGCTTGCAGTCTTGCAAGCGAGAGAGCGCGATGGCTGAGGAAAGAAAGGGAGATGAAAAGAAGAATTGACAGACTCCAGAAAACAGTGGATAAGTATAAGGCGGAATTAGAGAAGGTCAAAGAAGACTGAAACTTGCGGATATGTCGTACATAAGGCAGCAAGCCATGCAGGAATGCACATCAGCCGTCTTTCTGTGGAATCAAATAATTAATTTCAGACGCAAAAAACCCACATGGTCGGAAGACGTTGTGCGTCACTGCATCATACTGAGTTATGAACACTCCAGAAAAGGACTGCTCAAGCTGCCTGGGAGAACAACCCTCCGAGAATTCATCGGAGGCGCGAGCGGAGAAACGGGCTTCTAATTCATTGATTAGGCTGCGCTTAAAAGCACAGAGCGAAATTCTAACCTCGTCTGCTTCAAGGCATTGCTCCCTCATCATGGATGAGATGCGCATGAAACCAAAGTTGCAGTACAACAAACAGCAAGATTGTTTCGTAGGCCATGTTGACGCAGGCGTGGACGACCCGGCGAATGAGCCCGTGCTAGCAAATTCGCTGTTGTGCTTCGTCATAAATGGCCTGTCAACATCGTACAGAATTCCAGTGTCGTATTTTTTTACAAAGGGCCTCACTGGTAATCAACTGGCGCAGCTGGTCCGAACAGTTATCAAGAACGTGGAGGAATCAGGATTCAAGGTCGACAGACTCGTGGCCGGCAACCACAAGACAAATGTTAGTGCCATGAAAGACCTGTGCGGAGGATTTCTAACCTATAGAATCGAGCACCCGGTTGAGCCCGAGAGATTGTTATTTTTAAGTTTCGACTGCTGCCACGTGCTGAAAAACATGAAGTCTCAATTTTTAGAAAGAGAAATTGGCCCGAACGGAGAAATCTCTTCCCGTTTTTTGAAAAAGCTCTACGATCTGCAGAAAAATCTCATTGTTAAAGCTGTAAGAAAACTAACCAGGAAGCACGTCTATCCAAACAATATTGAAAAAATGCATGTCGGGCGTGCGTTGGAAATTTTCTCTGCCAGTGTAACGGCGGCCTTAGAATTTTTGAGAGAGCAAGCAGGGCACAGCTGCGACGCCGCCTTTGCGGCAGCAGGACCAACGATCGCTTTCATGCGAAACATTTACCGCTGGTTTCTGCTGCATGACACGAGCACATTCATCAGAACAACCCTGATGTGAGGCACTATGACGACCCCCAGGACAGCCGCCTCGAATTGCTCGAATTACCCGTTCCTATGTATATGGAAGAAATAAAAAACAGGTCACCTTCCACACAAACTTTTTTCACTGCAGAAACGTACGAAGCGCTTCTCCTAACAACGTAGCTTTCATTCGGCATTTGCTTTCAAGAGAGTTTTGCTTTGTGCTCAGCAGGAAGTTTAACAGTGACCCTATTGAATCCCTGTTCGGTACGTTGAGAAGATCACTGGGATCGAATGACACCCCGGACGTGCGGTCTGCAATGTCAGGTCTCGAGAAGCTGCTGAAAACGGGAATAGCTGCCGTGCCTGAAGGCACTAACGTCCTACACGAGCAAGAGTCCGGATCAAGCAATGTGCTCCCTGCTGCAGCTCGCACACCCAGGGATCCATCTGAGCTTCCACGAGGCGCCACAGCCGTTCTCAAGCGTTTCAAAGTGAAAACTGTACCAGCCATCTTGCCAACCCGGCAAGTTACGGCCACCGTATATATGGGCGGCTACATCACGCGCGTTGTAAGGGAACACATCGATTGTGATTACTGCTGGCAACTAACAGTAATGTTCCCAGTAGCCAGCCGCTGCAACAGTTTACCAGGCAACAGGACAGAGGCGGACTTCTGTACCCCTACGACGAACTTCTCTACGTTCAAGAGACGCTAGGAATGCTCGCTAGCCGTGCACTGCAGGAGAGACTTAATCTCCAAAGGCCCCTGACATCCTTGCTAAACGTAGCTGTGCCAGCGCTGGTAGATTCAGCCCTTTTGAAATGCGCAAGCCTTGGCGACGACCAGCATCGCCAAGACTTGGCTGAGCTTGTGTGCTCCCGTTTCATTAAGCCCCTGCTTGTCAACTACACCTCAGCTGCAACCGACAGAAGCGATGCGTGCAAAAAACATCACTCGAAAACCTTTGTCAAGGAAGTACCTTAGGTTGTAATATGCCAGCACATTATGATGTAGAGGATTACACATAGCAACGACAGCTCTGAGAATTCAGCCGACAGGATGAACACGTGAGCCTAAAGGCTTCCATCGGTAATAATATGTGGGGTTTAACGTCCCAAAACCACGATATGAATCTGAGAGACGCCGTAGTGGAAGGCTCCGGAAACTTCGACCACTGGGGTTCTTTAACGTACGCCTGCATACAACCACACGGGCTCAACAATATTTAAACGTGCGCTGAATACAAAACACGGGCCTCAACAATTTCGCCTCCATCGAAAATGCAGCCGCCGCGGCCGGGATTCGATCGCGCGACCTTCGGGTCATCAGTCGAGTGCCATAACCACTAGGCACCGTGGCGTGATTTCATGGTGATTCCATATGCATTAGTTGCATAGTGCCACATCCGAAACCAGTCAGCGACATCGGAAAATGCTGTTGCTGCCTTCATGAGGCCGTGTATGACGTACAGCCATCTCCAACAGTCGCCTGGCATTCAGCGTACCGAGCGTACCTCACTTTGAAGACCAACAGTCCTGAATGCTGTCAAAATCAGTGCGTCTTCGTAGTGAAACACAGCCGGTGACTTTCTAGCGACCTTGCGTCCACGTTGCGTCTGTAGCGAAAAGCAGAACAAAAAAAATTACACCATCTCCCGCTAAAGGGGACCATGAGGCGATGCGAAGCCGGAGCACTTGCACGATCGCTCGCGTTCCGTTGGCGTTCGTGGGCATGCTACTGACTCGCGTCGTGGAACGCGAAGAGGGACGCTACGCGCGTCGTATCTTCCATCTAGCCTGGCCGTTAATTCTCACAGGGCGAGCGGGGAACGAGGCAGCGCCCTCTAGAATATTTTCAGGCCTGCTCACTACTCCGGCCATGGCCTCTGACGTCAGTCATTTTGACCCTCGTCTCCTGCTGAGTAGACGTGCGCATGCATGCTCACGCCGTTTGAGAGAGAGCAGGATTGCTAAGCCTGACGAAGCCTGCCGTGGTATCCGCCTCGTGCGCTGCTGCTTTCAGTGGTACTGGTGGCGCCACCAACGGCGGACGGTGGCGATAGGTGGATCTGCGCGGCTCAGAGAAGCCGTGGGTAAAGCGCCTGTTACTCTCCGTTTTTCTATTCATGTTTCATTCTGGTTTGATATTTGTACTGTCGACGCTGCTCCACTAGACAACCATGCCGTCTGTTACGTCCATTGTTCTATATTATTTGTTTCAAAATGACAGGCCCGTTTTTAATGCGTGCGCGCGATGCACTGCGTACGTTTCTTACGTGCATGTGTCCAAGTTGTTTGCGTGATCTGTTAACACAGATGAAATAAAAATTGTTGCAGTACAAAACAGCATTCTTGTTTTATTGAACACCCCAAACAGTACAACAATGACTATTACGGCTGTATGCCTGCTTAAGAAACGCACAAAAGACACGCGATTTTATCTTCGCCCAACACTCGTAGCACTCAACTAGGCCAAGAAAACCAAAATCTAACTTGCTGAACGTTTTAACAGCCGTCACACAGCTGCATAATAATGCGTGAAAGTACTGTAGCAAATGACCAACAAACATTCACACAGCGTTTTTTTTTTTGTTCACAGACCGTATTAACATATGAGAAAGTTCTAACTGCATTGCAATCACATATTTCGGAATATCTAATCACTTTCACCATTGAAGCCACAATCCTCTAACACATGCGCTTTAAATTGAGCATGGTATTACTCAGACTTATACAGGAAATGCGCACGCGTGGCATTACTCAGATTTATATAGGAAATGCGCACGCGTGCAATGTATCTCGTATGCTAGATTCTCCTTTGGTACGTGCAGCTCAAAATAAAATGCGATTCTAGAAGTAATGTTCGTGGGGTAGCGAGCATATAGCAGAACAACTACTTACAGCTTCACTTACCTTTGCCAAAACGGTATTCCAATTGCAATTCAATATTAACCGACGCAACAACGATAACAACACGCCTGTTGCACACAGGCGTACCAGGTTGACGCTCGAGGCCAAGCGCGGTATTTTAAGTGTAGCACAATCGTGCGCGTACAGTACGCTAGAATATTCTGGCACAATGTCGTCAAGCTTGCAGTCACTTCAGCGGTTCCCACGATGTAGCACCAGTTGACGTCCTCGCGTCATCAAACTTCTACGACGCCGAGAACTACGCACACAGCTGACTTGGAAAAACGCGGTCTTGCAGGAGGCCATCTTGTCCCGCAACCAACGGACAAAAGTACACAACTGAGGCGTCTGAAACATTGCCGTTGATGAGATGGCAGCTGAACGAAATCAGGGCTCGTCGTCCGACGTGTGGCCACCGCCTTAACACAATATTAACGTTGCAACGTTCAAGGAAGACGCGACGAGCCTAGCCGGTCTTGTCGGGTACGCTACAGCACAGTGCACAGCGCGCGCTCTCACGGTCACCGAAAGAAATAAAAGAAAGTGGAGAGAGGAGTTAGCTTGGAGCATGGCCAGTCGGTGGAAGCAAGAGGACGTGTTGCGTCGTCGGTGTGGCGTATTGTCGAGAGATGGCGCTAGTTTGTTTTTGCGCAACGAAATCGCAAACTTGATTCAAAATGCATGGGATCCTATGGGGGGTTGGGAGAGGGCACATCTTCCTTTCTCCTCGCTAGTCACCAGGGGAGCCGAGCGGTGGCGCCACCATACCGATGCACGAGGCGGATACCGTTTTAGGCACCGCGTGCTGTAATCGGCGTCTTCAAGCATAATAACAATATCTGAGGCTTTACGTGCCAAAACCACGAGGCGTTTTTATGTGCATTAAGATTCGGGCGTACAATAATTTGATATATCGCAAAAAAATCAGCAGTTGCTCCGTGGACGAATACAAGCGATGAGCGAAGCTCCTTCGAAATGGGACGCAAACAACTATGCGCCTGATCTCGCTGCTGGCTTTCATGAAGGCGGTAGGATGGGGGGTGGGTGCGGAGAGCGTCTGCTGCGCTCGGTGGCGGGAACCACTGAACGAGTAAGTGTGTGGCGCGCGCAGCGCAGGGAGAGGGAGACTGGTGGGAGAGGGGTGCGAGCGGTGATGCGGCGGGGACCTTCGACGGCGGCGACGGAACGCCGCGCGCGGCGTTTCACTGTCTCTTTGCGCCGGCGCCGGGTGGCGAGACCGTCTTCTATTACCTTCGGCAAAGCGCCGTAGTGCGCTAGAATGATGGTTGTGATTTCACAATCCATGATAAAGGTGGTGAAAGTGAAGACGACCATTATAACCAGTTGTGCACAGAGCTCAAATTTCTGGTGCGCTGGAACAAAACCGCTCAAGGCCTAAACATTTCCTCTTGAAGGGACACTAAAGAGAAACAATGAACTGGTTTAGATCGACAAATTGTGCTCTTAGAACTGTAATGTCGTTAATTTCGCCACCATATTTTTATTATTAGAAGACAAAATCAAGTTCGAAGTTACATTTTTAAATTTTTCGCCGAAGTCTCCCGCATGACGTCACGGATTTCAATGTGTATTTATCGTATTTTGGCGCCATTGGCTCAACAAAATTACCCCAAATTTGGTATGTTAAAGGGACCATGACACCCAATTTTCGATCATAATCTGCGTTATGTGGGTTAATCCTTATGCGTTCACAAATAAGCTGGCGAAATTTTAGCGTATTTGGTCGAGCACCTAATTTATAATTGAATATTTTTATAAACACGCCAGTGGCCTGGTAGAGCGGAGCTTGGAGCATGGAAGAGAACGGAGCTTCGACGGCGCGGAGGAGTGCGGGCCTAAGGAGCTTCGCTCTTTTAAAGAATAGAAATTAGGATCTCAGCAGGAATCGAACCGAAGCATTCTGCGTGGCAATCAGGCATTCTACCACACAGCCACGCCCGGTATATAAAATGTTTAGAAAAACAGCCTATACAGACATAATGTCGGCGCCACGTCAATAGGGAACCCAAGCTCATGTTTGCGGCGCGACGACAGCGCCGCGTTGCGGCTCTGTAGAGAAGTTCTGGTGCAACTGGGTGCATGCGCGGCCGGCTCAGCCTGTTTGTCGGCAGCGGGAACACGCGCGCGCGCGTCCTCAGTCGGTGCGGGGAACTGGGGCGCAGTGCCGACCGCTTGGCACGCTGAACCGAGAGGCTTGCAGTGCGAAGCTGCATTTCCACGTTGGCAGAAGCGACTCCGCGGAAGCGCAAGCTAGGTCCGAAGTATTGCTGTGTCGTGGCCTGCCACAAAAGTGCAGACAACACCAAGGCACGTGATTCACGTGTGAAACTGTATCGGTTCTCGGGCATGTCGCACGAGAAATGATGGCGGCAAGCGTGGATAGCTGAAAGCGCTGTCTCGCCTTCTATTTTGGCTGTCTGAGTTCATCGCTTTCATTCGTTTCGACTACATGAATCAGTACGTAACTCGGCGCTTGCACGCAGCGACTACAGTGATGATTACTCGCTGTCTTTTCGCATTGTGAAAGTCTAGTTACGGTTGTAGGTGAAACAACTTTGTGTTTTGATTCCCCGTGTTCGTGAGACCTACCCGTCGTTGTTGAACGTTCACACTCGCGTTATACGAAGCGTTGCGCAGTTGGTTGAATTGAGTTGAACTCGGCACATTGTCAGAAGTTCGGCGCCTGCAATTCATGCGTCGGGAAGGCTGCTTTATCACGCCGGAATGGATGCCTGTACCTTTTCAGCAAGCTTTGACATCGTTCTGCAGGTTTGCTTTGTTTTTTTCACTTCGTTAGGGTGATATTTAAGCCGCTAAATATAACTCGCACTTAATACATGCTTTCCAATTGCAACCTTGAAGTAACCACCGTCTGACTGTGCGATTTTCTAGCCGCGTTCGCGCAGCAGGTTTTATACGTCTATCAAGTCGATATCATAAATAGAGACTGCAAGCATGACGCGAGAGCCAAAAAACCAGGCGAGCAGTTCATCTTGCTCCACAGTGATTAAAGCTCAGCTAGCTGCCTCACGTCCTAATCGGCGGGTGATTCTCCAGCGGCACGGATGACTTGACTAATCTTCTCAGGAAACAGTGCCATAGCCGTATAATTTCTTTTTTTCGCACGCCACAAAATTTGTTCACGAAAGTTCACGGCTGCTACTACAAGCATTCCATATCAAAACAACAATCATATGATTCGTAGTCCGCACCGCAGAACATCGATAGCGTGCACGGCTTCATTTCGGAGTGCACCTGGACCATTACGCATCTATAACATGACAGAATGATGTGTGTAATCGCGACTTGGGAAATGCATTTCGCTTTGAGTCGGGCGTCGTCGATTGTCTGCTCTGCACGGTAAACGTGATGGACCAGCCTTTCTCCTTTTATCAAGTTCGCTTTTCGGAAGCGCCAGTCAAGCTTGAAGATCCTTTTGAAACCGCACTACAAGCGGTACATTGTGAGACGCCGCAAGTGCACCGCGAGAGCTTTGCACGTGCAAGGAAGCAAGCGGCAGCGCAATGGAGGCAAGGGAAAACGCGCGTTGCTGGCATCCAGTTTGCATTTTAATGCCAGAGATGGCGCTGCCTGTCGAGAGCAGCAGCGCCGCTAAGCGATGCTTGGGGAGCCTATTGTGGTCGCGGTGCTGGCTATCTAAATTCGGCAGATGCCACGTACCGTGGGAATCCATGTTATGCGAAGCTTGCGCGTGATGGTGACTGTGGCGTAATGTTTCACATTGAGCGAAACGTTACGGATTGAGGCTAGAGAAATGTGGAAGTGGTATATACACTCCCACATGTTGAAGAGTCACATATGTACTACATAAACAGTTGTTTACAGTTACGTAACGACGCCAACGGCAACATGGGTCTTACAAACACCAGACGCGGTAAGCTGATATCAAGTGCTTATATATTCTTCAATACTGGATAGCGCGAATTCGAACAGCACAAAGAAGGAACACAAATGCACAAGACAGGCGTCACTCGCAACTAAGCTTCATTTAGGAAAGTTTCCCTAGATATATGATACGCAGCCGAGTGGCGCACGCGCACTGCACGTACGTTAGTTACAATTACAGTTGTTACAGTTGCGTGACAGTTATGCTTATACTTGTCCGTTATGACGGAGAACGCACGCACGTTTTATGAACCTGTGTGCATGTCTAGGAGGAGTTCTTGACAGTTCTTGAACAAGGTCATCATAACCGTGAACAGTGAGCACAGCAGCTGCACTGGACTTGTTATCGGATCCTTTCGTCATCGCGGCTACGAGGGGTCTAAGTAGTGAAGTGCGAGGTATAGTGCAGCTGGTGGAAATGCTGGATGCCACTTACGATGAAATGATCTACGATGCCTCCTGTACTGGACGTGTTAGCGAGGTCTTTTGATGCCCTGTCCACATCCACGTATTTCACGCAGTACAAGGACCAGGCGTTGTTGGGTCTTGATAAGTCAATGTTGAAGTCACCCGTAAAGAATGAGAGGCCTGGTTCTCTCGGCAGATTTATTGTAGGGAAGTATTCATCCCGTTTTTTTGTAATCCACTTAGTCCACGTTGCGGACCACGTGGACGAGTGGATGGTAGTTGAGCGTCTTCCAAGGTTGCTCTGTCTTCAGCTCCCACACTTTCCTTGCGTCGGCCGCGGTGGTGCACTGGTTACGGTGCTCGGCTGCTGACCCGAAGGTCGCGGGTTCGATCCTGGCCTCGGCGGTCGCATTTCGATGGATGTAAAATACTAGATGCCCGTGTACTGTGCGATCTCGGTGCACGTTAAAGAATACCAGATGGCGAAAATTTCCGAGGCCCTTCGCTATGGCGTCTCTCATAAACATATCGTGGTTTTGGGACATAAAACCCCAACAATTACTATTATTATCATTTTCCTTGCGTGTCAATGTGTGTGTTCGCCGTTACTGTGTGGGTTGAGACTCCGTATCACCTGTGGCACATACCCGCATAACATGAAGTCTGGTATGCGGGTATGTGCCACACGTGATTGAGAGAAATGGTTTCATGACGTACGCGACAGGTATTTTGCGTTATTCATGTCATAACCAGTGAATCGTGTTCGGCATACACTGATCCGCTGCTATGCCAACTTTGGTATATTAGAAGTTATGGAGACGACCAGGAGAGCGCCCGGACGTAGGCGGCTAGATAGATAGATAGATGAATAGATAGATACGTAGATACGTAGATAGAAACGGCCAAAGTGCCTGAGGTTCGCTAAGAAATGCTTCGCATATAAAAATGTTCCATGTAAATCGCGCTTCGCGAGTTTATCCACAATACCGACCGTAACGCAAAGCATAAATGCACTTGTCGGGCACGAAGTGGTGCCGCTCACGTCTGTCGAAGCTTTCGTCGCGCGTCTGCATTGCGAAACTGACCTAAAGCGGTGGCAAAGCAGAGCGCATAGGAACTGAGCCATGCGGAAACCGACGATCTGCAGTGAGTCACAAGTACTTAGCTCATGCGTCCGTTATAAAACGCCGTTTTCATAGCCCTTATCACCGTCAATCGCCAAAAAAAAGCCAGACATTCGCTCTCAGCCTGTAAAACTTTCCAGCTGAATCCTGCCCATTAACTTCTTCCAAACTGTGCTCGCGAGTGGGCTCAGGACGGCCACCGATGTCCGCTAAACAAGGAAATTCGGCGCAATGACGAATCCGGAGCGCCGCTGCCGCGTGAGTTTCTCCCTGTTTACAGACTACGGAAGTGCAGATACGGCTTGCGGATAGCTTCGTCGTTAAATGGAGAGCGCAATGCGAAATTGCATGTCTATGTAATAAACTGCGTAAATTAATGCTAAATAAACGCTCATCAGCGCTCGTAGGAGTGTAGTACTCCTTTTGCGAAACCCAGTTCGACAACCCCTGCCAGGGGCAGATCCAAGGGGTCATAGGGGGAAGGGGGGGGGAGGTCCTTGAACCCTAGCTCCGCTGATGGTTCGAGCCTTGCTCCGCTAGTGCAAGCTGCGCACTTTTTAGATGCGGAGCATCTTGTAGCGGCGCACGTCCCGCGCCGTCGGCGTCCGCATTCACACTACGCATGCGCAACTCTCCTCCTTCCCTCTCTCCAACAGCTGCGCGTTACGCTCTCCACTTCTCTCTTTGTCCTGCGTTCTCGCTTCTGCAGACACTTGTCCTGCGTTCTCGCTTCTGCAGTCACCGCGCATGAGCTACTCTCCTCCTCTAGTCTCCTCTCCTTCAAGTGTGAATATGAAGTGGATAGAGCGCTGCGCGCGTTCAGTTCAGCGCTTGCTTCGGTTCACTCCGCTTGACTCTGTTGATGCTTCCGATGAAGTGTGATGGTGTCATGCCCAAATTATCTCCTGCGACACGCTGCGATGACCGCCAGCGCATGCGCGTCGCCTCCCTCGCCTCTCCTACGATGCCTCCCTCTCGCACGCCAGTCGACCGCGTTCCCCGCTCGCCCTATGAGAATTAACGGCCAGGCTAGAGGGAAGACACGACGCGCGTAGCGTTCCTCTTCGCCTTTCACGACGCGAGGTCGGTAGCATGCCCAACGAACGCCAACGGAACGCGATCGTGCAAGTCCTCCGGCTTCGCACCGCCTCATGGTCCCCTTTAGCGGGAGATAGTGTGTTTGCTCAGTCGATGGTATTGACTGCAACCCCTCCCCCCCTTACCCCGAAAGCTCTCAGCACCTAACGTGGGTTGTGCGCTTCCTCCGGCATCAGAGGCATCAGAAGTTTTCTGCAGCTCATCTGCTTTTTCGGTGATTCTGGTATCGGCACACCTTTGACGGAGCGACCATGTAATGTGATGACGTCATCATCTGGCGTCAGAATGACGTGAGAAATTCTGGCTATTTTTGACGTCATCACGCGATTTTTTCCATCACTTCGTGTGGACGGCGCCGACGGTTACATTTAGCGTTTAATGAGGCATCCGACGCTTCCCTTATGAAAATGTGAGACGAGTTCAAAAAGAAAGTCTAATGACTTCTGACATTTCAGTCATTTGACGCTCTAATGTGTCCCTTTAGAATTTTGTAATGTATTTGAAATGCCATTCAAACACATATTGGCCAGTCATTCTGATGCGTATTAGCATGTGATAGTCTGATGCGGATTAACATGTGATAGTCTGATGCGTATTAACATGTGATAGTCTAGTGAGCATGAAACGACCTTTGACATCAACACTCATTTGATTCTCTAGTGTATTTAGAACAAATAAAGTAACAGCGCGAATGAAACAAGGACGACAAAGGAACGAAGACCACGGGACAAGCGCTGACTGCGCTTGTCCCGTGGTCTTCGTTCCTTTGTCGTCCTTGTTTCATTCGCGCTGTTACTTTATTTGTTCTTATTATGAACCAACTAGCCCACATCAAGTTGTTTCTAGTGTATTTCTTCAGAATTGTTTTAATGTACTCATAATGTCATTCAAAAACATATTGGCCACCGTCATTCTAATGTGTCCTTATGAGTGACTTTCTTGTGAGTATGAAGCATCCTGTTTGCAATGACCCTCGACCAAGCTTGTGCTTCGTGGCCAATGACATTCATAACATTCCTGAAACAGAACTATTACAGTGCATGATAAGATTTATGATATGTCCGGATGATAGTACGGAATCACATATTAGTTGTGCCTGACAATGTGTTTGCTGGTTGATACACATGCAGCCAAGCATCATACAAAAGTGCATGTATGCACCTTCTACAACACTTGTGCTGTACAAAGACATTTCTCAACAAAAGAAAATGGATAAAAACATTTATTGACTGGGAAACATGCAGAGGTTAAATGAAAGAAAAATATGGTGTACACCTGTCATATCTTAGTTTCGTATAATCTGTCTACTTAACATTGATGACAGATTGCTTTGGTGCGCAGGGTCCTTGTAGGGAATCCATATATGTGTATCCATGCATGTGTATCCTGCACGAAAGATCGCAGTAAATATATAAGAGTTGCAAAGAAAACTTTATCCAACACATGGTGCACCTTAGAACACTTAGATGTACTGCCAATGCCCCGTGCAGGTAGTTGACAAAAAACACTTTTGTGCAGTTAGAGTTAGTCAAAATTGCATCTTATATCGCATTTCCAATCGAAACTTTCAGCAAATCCTGTTAGAAAACAGGAAAACAACACAGAAGGTCAAGTCCAGCATCAAATATACATTAATGGAGTTACGTCTAGGGTCTTGTTTCTTTGATCTTAGAATTCCCTCAAAAAAGGTGCAATAGGTTCATGAGCAGGCGCAACATGTCGAAGCTTTTTGTAAAGATTGAAACAAATGCCTACCATAAAATATAAACTCGACCAGGCTCACAGGTAGAACGCTCCCATCTTCTTCTGCAAGCTGTCGTCTGCTTCAGTTCCACGAACAGGTGAGATCACCGGGTACATATGTAAAGGGTACCAGAAAACATTCATGAGTTGGCGCACCACTCAGACCTTACAGCTCACACACAATACATACAATGTATTCAGGCAAGTCTATGTTTATGTACCAGCAAGGGCCTTGAATGATGGACTCAGATTGCGCTATAAGAACAGGTGTAACCTGAGCAACGGCTCATGGCAGACAACTGTAATGGTGCCATTGCAAGCCGAACTTTCAGAAACTTGTGTACTTAGTAAACACTAGTCGATTTCAATAACTTTCGTAGTCGCTTTCGATGTAGTCGATTTCAATAACTTTCGACGACGCTAAGAAGTTTATTTACAGAATCACAACTGCGCTACAAAAAATCTTGCAAATTATTCTTCCTTCGGTTTACGATCGCTTCTGAGCGGCGGAATGCCAAGGGCGGGCCACTTTCTCTCTCTCCTCGGTCGCGGCCCCGTCCCCTCTCCGGGAAGGAACCATGCTCTCCGTCCTCCCCTCCTACCTCACCTCCCCCCTCCGGTCCCCTCCGCCCAAAAGGGCAACGCGAGTGTTGCCCTCCCTGCGACGCATACATCGCGCAGGCGTCCCCAAGGTCACCCAGCTCCCGGGTAGAGGAGCGGCAACGGGAAGCGGGCGGGCCGAGCGACAGGCATTCTTGGAATCGAAAAACAGCCAAGGAAGAAGAGCGCCATGACAAGAAACGCTTGCGTTACAGAAGCGAGCGGAGTGTCGCGCAAAGCAACGCGTCTTCATCCACCCGTTGCAGTTGTAGGTAGTGAACGCACATGGTGAATGCTTCATACAACCGTATAAAGTGCACAGAAAGCATTGAGCGTAGCGTAAAACATACCTGTCTGTCATCCTTCCTCTGGCCATCATCCCCGCAGAGTGAACACACCGCACAGACGATCACACTCGGTTCCTGCGTAAAAGACGTCATGTAATGGAGTAACCTAGCTGTGTAATTTAGAAATATTCTAGAACTTACCAAAATCAGGCATCCACTGTGCACTCTTCAGCTTTACAGTCCACAATGTACCGTACGTTCGGGGACAGTCTTGTCAAAAGGCTGCTGTACGTCCGCACTCGCCGTCAGTCACGAGACTAGGACCTAGATCGTCTTTGAAGGTACACTTGATATTGAATCACGTAACCAACGTGCATAATCGATAAACGTGGTAAGGAAGCATTGTAGAACACAGCATGGCACACACACACAAAACGCGCGCACCGCGCACCCGTCAAACAACTAAAGCGCCCCCAAGGACAACTTTTCTTGGCAATGAAGGGAAGGCTACGGGGGCGGAGCTACTGCACATGTACTGCTCCGCGAAATAGTCCGGTACGGCGCGCGTTTCGAATTTAGTTTTGGTTTGTGAACCTTCCGTACCTCCTGTGACGGCCATTTCATTGTTCGAGCGGCCGTCTCAGGCTTATACAGCCATTTGCTAGTGAAATTCGTCAGAAGCTCCCTCGGCGAGTCGTCGGGAAAGCTGGAGGGTGACGAGCGCTCACTTAAGACGAAGGCGCTATTTTGAATGTGAGGTGCTCGTAAAAGGTGCGACGTTTTCACAAGTGCAAAAACGCGAAATGACGTTGCATAAATCAAAACAAATATAAATATCTCCTTGGTGCGCGCTGACCCTCTCTTCAAACAGCGCTCCGTAGAAAATAAAGCAATGTTGTTGTTTTTATTTTCACGCAGAAAACACAACGCAATTGTGGGACTATAATCTTCAACGGTAGCACACGCGTAGGTCGGCTCTCTAGCATTCCCTTCATTGCCAAGAAAAGTTGTCCGCAAGTATAGAAGACCTGTTGCAACTGCTTGCTTACACTAAGATAACTCCATAAGTGGCAGTAGTGTTGTGTCACTGTACATAGAAAAAAGTGTATTTATGGCTTTTTTTACACCCATGTGTGCATGTTGGGAATGTGTTATGGCTGTTCGATTTTGTTATACAACTATACATTTTGTTTTGGAGAAATGAAAGAAGTTAGAAATGGGCAGTTTTCAAACTCGCATCCCAGACGACGGTCATCTCTGAGTCCTTACTCCAAAGACACGCTTGTTTGTTTCAAGTTATTAGCATTCATAAAAGAACCGCGAGTATCTACATTGGCTAGAAGTCGGATTTTTAGGCGTTAAAAAAGCGCGTTTGGGGCGCCAGAAATAGGCAGGCAAAACAACGTTATGGCCAGCAACATTGTCAATATATGCACAGGAAATTTTTACGTAAATGCAAATACCTTCAAATGGAGACGTGCGCGACCTCTATCTACGACAGTAAAACAGGAAAATGTTTTTGTTTATGATGCCACAAAGGCCCCAACAGTTGAAAATAGCCGTGCAATTGTCCTTTGTCCTGCACGGTTGGCAGAACACGGTCTCTTCGTTTATTCTGTAGCAGCGTGAGACAAGGGTTCCGTGTCGAATGAACACATTCCTGGGCGTCCTTCTTTTCGGCATGATTGAGAAGGGCAGAGCAGGAGCAGATAGTCAGACCGCTAAAGTACCAGAAGGGAGGGGTGCCGTTCTATTGGCCGGGCAGAACCGCGTGGGGCCAATTTCTCCTCATGTCGGTGAACACCTTACAAGGTAAATTACAACCGAAACAAAAACCGCGTGCATATTACATTTTGTTCCTTTGCTCTTGACTCTCCTTTCCTCTGACGGCTCTCCGCGGTTTCGCATTCGCCAACCGCTCGCACCTGTCAGCGCGGCGGCGTATGCTGGTCGGCGCATTCCACTTCACTATTGCGTTGGTTAGTTTGCTGAGAGTAGGTTGAACACAATGGAGTTCTGAACAGTCATTTCTGCCCGGTAACATGAATGACGGTTTCAAACTGCATCCGAAAGCAAAACTTGAGGCTAGGTAGTGTTTACATAGGCGCTAATTTTAAAAAATAGGTATTTATGCGCATTTGTAGGCATTTAGACAGAAACGCCCAAACAGGCATTTATAGGCATTATAAGTGCACTATAAACGTCCTTCTTAACCTCTAATTCATCCTCATATATCAAAGTGGGGCGATAGGAGCGCTAGGAACAAAATATGCATTTCCCTAAAATCCAATACATAATAATACCACACTCTGCCAACAAACAGTCTGCCAAAAATGCTAGGCGTTTTGTTTTTGGCGATGCCCGGCCGGTACTCCGCTCCGTCCTTCCATAATGCCTCGCGCCTCTCAACCAACAGAAAGAGCGGCGTTGCAAATTCTATCGATGTCCATCGGCCAACATGGCAGATGTTACTTGTCCTGCTTATAGACTCTATTGTCTAATAACGTCCGGAGAAACGGTCAATTTCAGATGCATC
Source organism: Rhipicephalus sanguineus (assembly GCF_013339695.2). Lineage (NCBI taxonomy): Eukaryota > Metazoa > Arthropoda > Arachnida > Ixodida > Ixodidae > Rhipicephalus > Rhipicephalus sanguineus. Next base: position 114,179,590 of record NC_051179.1, read on the forward strand.
CTTAAAGCGATTTCCCTCCCTAAATCCTAACACCACCGCTTCAACAGGTAGTTCCCCGTGGGTCTTCAAAATGTACATTTAGGCACTTAGGCTAATGTGCTCTTTAAGGAAGCCGCGAGCTTTCTCTGCTCGCTAATATTTGCAACGTCAGCTTGCACATTATGCGGTGCAGCGCAGCGCAGCATATGAAAACTGGATACTCCTTCAGTGTCGTTCTTGTAATGCCTATGAGCATTCTTATTCTTAGTTATATGATGGTCACTGCAAGTATGGCTAAAACCGTAAATTTTCATCCGTCACGTGATTCTGTGCGTCCTCAAGCTGTTGTCGCTCGTCCTGGTAACAACTGTCATATTCTTGATACGAAGTTGAAGGCTTGTGCAGTAGAACTCAGGCGAATTGCGTGCATACTTCGACAGCTTTTGCTTCTATAGCCAATTGTTAAATTGCCTAATCAGGGAAGAACGTGGTGCAATGGCGTAGCCATGGGGTGGCACACCGAGCTCGTGCCCCCGCTTCCCCCACCCCCGAATTTTTTTTCTGCCATGAGATACAGAGCACAAAATGGCACACAACCACACTCTCCGGCCAGGGCCCCACGTCGGATCAAGAACGTGCACCCCCCCCCCTCTCCCGAAAAAAGAAATTTCTGGCTACGCCACGGCCGTGCCTGTAATTGTTCACACGGGTGTTTATTTTAATATTTTGTAACAGTGATGCAAAGCGTGTCAACGCACAGTTCTGCAACGATCACTTTTACCTTGTCTACCACCTTACTAATTTTGTGCAGTGATAGGTGACTTCTGTACTGTTTCATTACAGGCATCCAGCCATGGCCAAAGCCAAAGGTCGGGCCCATCAACAAGTGTCCACCTCTGTGCATGACTCTCCCGGAACAAGCGGCGTGCAAAGGGAGCAAGGTCCTGTCGCATTGACTGACGAGAAAAAGTGGGTGATCTGCCTGCCTCACACGTGACTTAAATTTTATCAGGAATTTCCTTATTCTTGGCAGTGAACTCGCACTTACTTTCTTTCTAATAATTGCTGCTTGCTGTGGCACAGATTTTGGAATTCTTGAAGATTTTTCAAAACTATGCTCTACCACAGCAAGTAAACTAATGGTCGAATAATTTTTCCACATTAACTACTATTACCCTACCTGCGGCAAGTTGATTTTTCATGCACTTTAATCCTTTTCTCTTTATGTCATCATTACTATACTACAGTTGAACATACAAGCGATGTTCCAAGGGCTCCACCCAACGAGGATGATCCTCGAGGCCTGCATAAATAAAAGTTTTCTCTCTCTCTGTCTCTCTCCCTATACGTGCCTTAGCGGCATTGTCTGCTGGTTTCATTACTTACGTGTACCGAGGCGCATAGGTTCGTCATCATCATCATCAGAATGTCTACGCCCACATCAGGGCAAATGCCTCTCCCATGTTTTGCCGATTAACCTGGTCGTGTGCTTGCTGCGGCCACGTTATTCACGCAAACTTAATCACATTTCGGAAGAAGTGCTGGCAGCATCTTCCACGTAACTTTCCGGCTCTCCCTGGCCCGCTTGCACTCTCTTTTAAAAGGGCCCTGCAACACATTTTCAGCATGGTCAGAAAACGCCGCCGATCGGTAGTCGAGGTTCCTGAGAACACGCGAGCCAAACGTTATAGCGCAGCGCGTGGCCTGGGATTAACGAGAAATCCTTAAAGTCAGCTAAAAATCGCTTCCTCTTCTCTGGAGAGAAATGATGCTTACGGCGTCACTGACACAAGTTCCACGCCATTGTCTGGTTTGAACATGGCGCGCTCGGTAGTTCCTGCGGCCGCCGCTGGAGGCCGTCACTTGCCCGCACCCGTTTGGTAGTGGTGCTGCTAGAGGACGGACGTGTTTTTCGTGGGCTCCGGAATGACAGCGTCAGATAAGTGCTTTTTTTTTTTTGCATGATTCGAGCTTGTTTCTTTAGTTAAGCCACTAGATTGCAGCTTAATAGAGCTTACAACTTTGTGCTGTTTGTACAAAGTGGTGTGACAGTCGCTTCGGGTGTTTTTTTTTTTTAATATTTGTTGTTTTGGCCACCACGTGGCTGAAAGGTGCACAGGTGCTTTGAAGTGTAACATACTTGCGGAGTTTTGTGATATCATTTGGCTTTAAGTGTATCTAATCTGCCGCGTGAATGCTCTGTAGCCATGGTCAAAAAGACCGTAAAGTGTTCAGGATGCGGAATGGGGCGGAAAATAGAGGTTTGTGAGGATGAGACGACAGAGAGAGCTGACGCCAAGTGTAAGCAATGCGAGTTAGAGGCGAAGATGGAAATAATGATGGCCGCCCAGAATGAGCTCAAGGTGAGAATCTCCGAGCTGGAGAAAGCGGTAGCGACAGAGCGGGAAAAAACGATGGCTATGGCGGAAAGGCTTAAGTCAGCCGAGGAGGGATTGGCAAAGGTAGCCATGCCAGCAAATGTAGCCATGCCAGCAAATGTAGCCACGGGGAACAGGGAAGCAGGCGACAGCGGGAAAAATGGGGCATCGACCCCCACAGTGGTAGGCGCGAAGGGGGAAACAGGTTTGGAAAAGACAGGTGCAAGGGACACAGGACCCACCTTCCGCGAAGTAGTCTTGGGAACGGGTAGGGGACAAAACAACAGCAGTAGCACACGCTAGTAACAGGTGCAGTGGCCAGGTGCGGGAGAGTCCACCAGAAAAGTCGGATCACGTGATAATCGCCGGGGACTCGAACTTAGCTACATGCGCAGAAGCAGTCAAGGAAAGGGTGAGAGGCGACAAACGAGTTTTAATAGGAAAGTTCCCGGGCCATAGGCTGGGATCAGTGATGAGACAAGCTAACGCAAAACTCGCAGCTAAGTCTAATGGACGTAACCTCGTGATAATCGCGGGAGGTCTAAACGACGTCTTGAGTAACGAATCAGCCGAACTAGCGACCACATTGGCGAAAGGGGTCGATGACATGCGCGCCATTTCCCCTCAGGTGCAGATAGTGGTATGCACAATACCGGAGGTACCGGTGCGTGACGGCAACCTGCAAAGAGCGGTTGTCGACGCAAACAAGGAGATATGGCAGATGAGTAGAGAGAAAGGCATCGAGGTAGTGGAAATAAACAGAGAGGTGCACAGGTGGGGTGGTTTTCGAAGAGACGGAATACACTTCGATAGGAGGCTTGGCCATGAGGTGGGTTGGCGTCTTGCAGGACGCGCAGTAGCTTTTTTGGGGGGCACGCGGGCCCTTCGGTGCCCATGGTAGCTTGTAATGAGGAAAACAACCAGGGGGACTCTTTGACAGGTAGTATAGCGAAAAAACAGAGAAAAGGTAAAAGAAGGGAGAAGGCGCGTGTTGCAATTAGTTACATTAACATGCAGGGTGGCAGAAAAAAGGCAAAATGGTTAGAGATTGAGGGACAGTTAAACAAGGAACAGATAGGTGTTTATGCGGTTACAGAAACACACCTTAGAGACTTGGAAGAGCCACCACATATTGAAAATTATGTTTGGGAAGGATGTACAGGATCACATCAGAAAGGAGAGGTGGGGGGGTTGGAATGCTAATTCATAGCAGAACAAAATGGGAGAGAGTGAAACAAACGTGTTCAGAGCACATGTGGGTTTCGGGCACAGTAGGTGGAAAGAAACGTGGCTAGGTGTAGCTTACTTGTGGACAGGCAATAACTGCAGAGAAAAGAATCTGGAGATAGTGAAATGCATAAGCACCGATATTAAAGAATTTGGTCATGATGCCGAGATAATCCTTCTAGGGGACATGAACGCTCACATTCATGACCTTGACGGATATTCAGACACCAATGGCAAGTTATTGCTAGATCTCTGCGAGCAACATAGTCTTGAGATAGTTAACGTGGGGCCTAAGTGTGAGGGGCAGATCACGTGGGAAGTCAGAAACAGGCAATCGAGCATTGATTACTGTCTCATGACAGAAGGAATATATGACAAACTTAGAGAGATGAGAATAGACGAAGAAGGCATTAACAGCTTGGGTAGTGATCATAAACGCATAATATTACAAATGGGATATAAAACTGAAATAAGAACATAGAATCAAAGTTTGGCAGCTCGTATCTAAATGACAAACAAATAACAAATATAGCCGCAAGAGTCGAGGAAAAGTAGACGAACTACCAGGCAAAGACTGGAAGTATAGTGAGCTGCTACATGTAATCACGAAAGAAATGGAAATAGAGAAGAAAACTATTTGTTGGAAAGGAAATAAAAAGCCAAAAAGTTGGTGGAACAAAGAAATCCGGGAAGCGATCGATATGCGACGTCAGGCATCACGGGAGCACAGACAGGCAAAAAAGGAGAAGCGGCCACAGGACGAAGTCAACCAAATATGGGAAATATATTTAGAGCAAAAATTCATTGTGCAGAAATTAGTCGAGGCAAAAATTAAAGGTGAAAGTGAACGCTGGATGACAGAGATTCGCGAAAAGAAGAAGGCCGCGCCTAGGATATTTTGGAGCCACCTAAAAGCGCTGGGTAGGAAGTCTGTCACAATGCAACAGCATATGGTAGATGAAGGAGGAAATAAATTGGAAGGATATGAAGCGCTAGGTTACATCCGACAGATAGCCGATTCGTTTAAAAAGGTCACCCAGGGGCTTCCCGCGGTGAGTAAAAGTACGCAAAGGAGTGCAACCGACGAAGATGTAGTACTAGAGAATTTCAATTGGAAGAAGGCCGAAGGAAAAATTCCTAAGCGCACTACTCCGGGCTTAGATGGGGTTCCCGTCAGCCTCATTAACGAACTCGGGCATAACACTAAAGAAGCACTGCTGAAAGCCGTAGAAAAGTGCTTACAGGAGAGGGAAATACCAGACAGTTGGAGAAAAAGTAGAATGAACTTAATCTATAAAGGCAAGGGAGAAAAGGATAACATTCGCTCGTATAGACCGCTAACAATTACATCGGTGCTATACAGGTTGGCGATGCAGGCAGTAAAATTAAAAATAGAAGCGTGGGTAGAACAAAATGATATTTTGGGAGAACTTCAGAATGGATTTCGAATCGACAGGCGGTTAGACGATAATCTGTTTGTTCTACCCAGTGTATAGAAATATCTAAAATAGAAAACAGGCCCTTATACGTAGCTTATCTAGATATCACCGGGGCGTATGACAACGTTAATCAGGAAATTTTGTGGGATATATTGAAGGAAGTGGGCATAGGTGACGACTGTGTACAGCTTTTGAGGGAAATATACCGAGGAAATACAGTTTGTATAGAATGGGAAGGAATAAGTAGCAAGGACAGCGTTGAAATTAGCAAGGGGCTGAGACAGGGATGCCCTTTGTCCCCGCTGTTATTCATGCTGTACATGGCGAGGATGGAAAAAGCGCTAGAAGGTAGCAACATTGGATTTAATTTGTCACACAAACAGGTCGGAGCGATGGTTGAGCAGAAGCTTCCAGGTCTATTTTATGCTGATGATATTGTCTTATTTGCGGACAGTCAAGATGATATACAGCGACTGGCAGATATATGCGGAAGGGAGTGTGAGGCTCTAGGACTAGGATTTAGTGCAACAAAATGTGGATTGATGGTATTCAATGATCACGGAGACCATACGGTCTTTATACAGGGCCAAAAAATACCGAGGGTAAGCGAGTACAAGTACCTCGGAGTATGGGTAAATGAGGGGGATAGATATATGGAGGTACAAGAGAAAGCATCGGTAGCAAAGGGAAAGAGGAATGCTGCAATTATGAAGCACAGAGCTTTATGGGGATACAATAGGTACGAGGTGCTTCGAGGGCTGTGGAAGGGTGTGATGGTTCCGGGGCTTACATTTGGGAACTCAGTGGTGTGCATGAAGTCAGAGGTGCAATCAGGAATGGATGTAAATCAAAGGACAGTGGGCCGCCTCGCGTTGGGCGCTCACGGGAAGACGACAAATGAGGCGGTAAAGGGTGATATGGGATGGACAGGCTTTGAAGTGAGGGAAGCGCAGAGCAAAATGAGATTCGAAGAGAGGCTGAGGAAAATGAAGGAGAGTAGATGGGCAGAGAAGGCTTTCAGGTATTTGAATAGAAAAAGCGTTGACACGCAGTGGAGAAAAAGAACTAGGAGGCTCACCAGTAAATATACGGCTGGCAGTGCGGGCGGTATGGCAACAAGGAGCATTAAGCGGAAGGTCAGAGAGGCGGAGAGGACTTATTGGATGACAGCGATGGAAAAGAAGCCGGCTCTGAGTAACTACCGAAAAGGAAAAAACGAAATAAGGAGGGAAAGGTTTTATGATAATTCAAGGGGAAGCGCTTTACTGTTGAAGCAAGGTCGGGCTGCCTTAGAACGCGTAGTTATAAAGCGAGATTTAGTAACGAAGAAGAACAATGTACATGCTGCGGGGGAACTAAGGAAACGATGGAACATGTACTGATTGAATGTGGCGATATTCACCCAGGTATACGTGTGGGCACGAGTCTACATGAAGCCTTGGGTTTTAGGGACAACAATGGAAAGCTGAACACGTCCGCGATAGAAATAAGTAAGAGACGGTTAGAGTATTGGTGGCAGAAAAGTAGAGATAAAGAACAAAAATAAATAATGGCGGAAAAATAAGGTCATTCTGCCTTAAGAGGCAGAGAGATGGACCGTGAATTTATATTGTTTGGTATAATAACATAGATTTAATCAATGTAGATAAGGTATTAGGCCAACATGAAACAAGGAAGCTTTTTTTTTTTTTTTCTTCGAGCCTGGTGGCAGACATGTCACCGCCCCGTTTTAAAGGGGACGCTCATAGCATCCATCCATCCTATCGCACTGAAAGTACGCCGCGCGTTTGAAGAAAAAAAAAAACGCCAGGCCTGCGCTGAAACCGCAGCACAGTCACAGCGAAAGCTGGAAGAGCGACGTTTCTAGAGCCCGCTGTAAGCTCTCTTGGGGCTACAATACAAGTACGCTAGAAAGGTGCCCACTACGCCATAAATCACAATTTTTGTGAAGTAGGGAAGCACCTACTAAGCCATTATTCGTCATTCTGCGGAAAAGCGAGGCACCAGCTACACGTCTGGAAGGCATTATGTGCACTTTGTTGACGCGACGACTGATGACGATGGCTCAGCCCTTTGTAATGGGTTGGAAGCTTTAAACGGCCCACCATTCCACAAGACACTTCTTCACTTCATACACAACACCGGCCTAACGGCGCACATTTAACACAAATATACCCAACAAATATTATGCCTTAAGGGCAAGTCTCTGTCGTAAATAAAAAAAAATAAATAAACGGCCCACCAGTTATGTAATTTGCATTGGGTGACGCCCGGTTGTTATTTCCCTCTCCCGTCATGCTGTATAACATACGTTGACGTGGGAGAGAGACCGGGGGGGGGGGGGGGGGGCGAACAACTTTACTGAGACCCCGAGGAAATGGATCATGCGCTTATGGGCATCCTTGGCAACCAATACAAGTGCACTTGCGAGGAACCCACTACGCTATAAACCATTGTAATTTTACTGAGACCCCGAGGAAATGGATCATGCGCTTATGGGCTTCCTTGGCAACCAATACAAGTGCACTTGCGAGGAACTACTACGCTCTAAATCATTGTAATTTTACTGAGACCCCGAGGAAATGGATCATGCGCTTATGGGCTTCCCTGGCAACCAATACAAGTGCACTTGCGAGGAACCCACTACGCTATAAATCATTGTAATTTTTGAGAAGTAGGGCAGCAGACACTGTGCCATTTTTCGTCATTCTACGGAGAGCCGTGGTACCTGCTAAACGCATGTAAGGCATTATGCGCACATTGTTGATGCTGTGCCTGATGACGACGAATTATGGCAGAGCGCTTTGTAATGGGTTGGAAGCATTTAACAACCTACTCGTTGCGCAATTCGCATTGTGTGACGCCTGGTTACAGAATTCGCGTTGTGCGACGCTTGGTGCTTATTTTACTCTTCTACCACGCTATATTGCATATGCTAATGTGATTCCTTCCCGACATGAAGCCTGTATAGGACCTTTTTGCAAAGCAGATTCAAGCACCGGCATGGCTCAGAGGTTGAATACTGGGCTCCCACGCAGAGGGCCCAGGTTCGAACCTCGTTCCATCCTAGAATTTTTTTTTCTTATTTCGAGCGATACTGGTTACGGACACCGGCGGCGGCGGCGGACAACTACGGCGCCAAAAACGGCCGGTGAAATGATCTCATAACAGCTTTTGCTGTAAAAGTGCTCAAGGTCAGGAGGCGCGCGTGACGTACATTCTACCCCCGTGCCACCCCCCGCAACGTTACTAGACTAGGTTCAGTTTTCGAACTCCTGTGACTGCGCGGACCGACCACCGATTCTCGCATCTCATGGCGCTGCGGATCTTTCTTGCTCGGTCAGGACGGCGCGGTTGGGGCGGCGTTGCACTCTGTCCGCGGCTGTGCACCTGGTTTGGCGTTGTGTTTGCATGCGTGTTTAGCTACATTCTCGGTTTAGTAACCTAGTGTAGTAAAGTTGATCCAGCCCTCCCTGCTTAGCTTCTAGAGCTTTCGTCAGGACGAGAGAAGAAAGAAAGCAATTACAGCGTGCGACAAACCTTTGTAACTCCGCTTGTGCTGGACGGATTCTAAAAATTTTCGTGGTGGTCGTTTCGTGAGGAAATAAGCTCCTTTAGTGAAGCCATTCCATGGCTACTTGGAAAAGTGTTACAGGGCCGATTTAATGGCCAGCGGTTATCTCGCCTTCGCGCTACATGCTCCGCCAAGCCCATCGGTTCTTCTTTATTTAGACTGAGATGTCCTCAACAACCGTTTGTTCTCTGATCGACTATGCTCTCTTCTTTTCCCTTACAGAAGCACTCACACAAACATTTCAAGGCAAGATAACTTGTGGGATAGATTTGTGCTCACACACATGCATCAGCTACAAGATATCAATGGCAATATAGCGTAGAAAATATTTAAGATCAAATTTTAAGTGCTCGGTGAGCCAATGCTCACGAAGCACCCCATCTTGTAACATCGACACCAACATGTTTTTAATGTAAACAACCAAAAGCCACCTGCAGCTTGAGTTTGTGTTGGCTGTCATAATCCTTGCGAGCTCTCTCTCCTAGCAAACTTTTTCAACGGAAAACGGGAGCACCTCCTTTGTGAACTTGCACGGGAGTACAAAGGCTGACGTCTTGACTCGGCAGTGCATTTTTGGGGGTTGGCGAATACTTTCAAGATACCAAAGGGGATTATAGCAGCACCCAAGGAGCCTTCGCTAACAAGAGTAGTCAACGCGGGTAAAGCGCCTAATGAAGGATGACAGTTCTGTAGTTGTGCTGACGGGATTCTTCTTGATTTGTCAAAACAGCGATGCAAAACGCGTCAATGCACGCTTCTACAATTATCCTTCTTTACTTTGTGTTCTAGCTTACAACTTTTGAACCATGATACGTCAATTCTGTACTATTTTATCACAGGCATCCAGCTACAGCCACAGCGAAAAAACGTACTCGTCAACAAGTGTCCCCCTCGATCCAAGGCTCTCCTGGAACAAGCGCCGTGGAAAGGCAACAATGTTCTGTCGCATTGAGTCAAGACAAAAAGTGAGTGATCTGATAGCATCACAAGTGACTGATATGGTGTCAGAAATTTCCTCGTTCTCTTCATTGAACTCAGATTTAGTGTTTTTTTCTCGAAATAATTGCTGTTTTATATTGGACGCATTTCTGGAGTTTTCCAAGTTCGTCAAGATTGATCTCTAATAGAATAAGTAAAGTCACAGTCTAATTTGACCAAATTTTGTTTAATTACTCAGTGAAGCAGCTGTGAAATTATGCACTCTCTTGCTTTTCTTAAGGGTACTTAACCGACATGTGCAGAATCACTGACGTAAACCGAGTACCATTGAGTACACGGTGTCGAACTGTACCTGAAAAGGCCCCAGTGCTCGAACCGGAAGAATAAAATGAAATGAACCCCAACCAATATTTTGCGAAGGGGCCCGAAATATAACGGAAAAAAAGAACGCCGGGCCTGCGCCGAACACGGTATACAGTCGCACTGTAAGCAAAACGAGAGACCATCTAAAAATGCAGTGGCTTAGCTCGGCTATGCCAGAATATACGTAGCGTTAGCAAAGGTTCAGCTGAATATTCTGAGCTTTCCAGATTAGGATTAGCTTGATTGTCATGCTTACTGCTGCTCCAATGACACACATTCGGCCACATCGTTCAGAACCGGTAGACCTGGCGGCATGACCGGGTGACGATACCCATTGGTATCGATACCCATTGGCGAGCCTTGACGTCATCGACAGCGTCTTGTTGCTGCTGCAGAGATGGTCGGGCACGTCGCTCAGCATCCTGGCGACGCCGCTTTGCTGGACGGTCCTCCCTTTCCTCCAGTGTTTCCGCAGCACGTTTAGCCTTCCTCTGCTCATTCTTCGTACGCTGAACCGCTAATTTCCAGGCAACTACTTCGGGATCCGATGACATAAGCTTCTCGGCTCTTCTGCGCCGTTGAGCAGCATTTGCGCTCTTCTTCTCCATGGCTTTACCCACCTGCAAACGCCAATCACAGGCGCCATCAAGCGGCACCAGCGCATTGTCAGATGGCGACTGCACAGCGAAGGCGAATAGCTGCGCGCGCCATGGCTACGACGTCACCCCTCTCGAATGCGCAGAGCAGCAGCGGCGAGCCGCGCGCGCCGGCGCCAGTCTGTCTGGCCGGCTACGACGCCACTCCTCCCGCTATCCGCCACCAGCAGCGGCGAACCGCGCGCGGCGCTGGCGGAGAGCGCGTGAGATGCCGGCTCCGCACTCATCCTCGCGCATGCGCTGCACGGCTCATGATGACCCACGCGAAACCGGCTCCGGCTAGGCAAGTTAGCTAACGCTACAGAACGACCCCCCCCCCCCCGCCCACTTCACCGGTACATCTTCACGCTCCTTCGGCATCTCCTCTTTGCAGGAGCAGCCGTCTACAGCAGGGCTCGCGGGGCAATGTCATTGCATGCCCCTTCGTGGGACGTAGATGGCGGGCTCGTTTACTGTCTGCTTCAGGCGCGTTCGTCCCCAGTGCTTTCACTCGCGCGTGGAACATACGATGCGCGGTGTGATGTCATCGATTTGTATTTAATGCGGAACATGACGGTGACGGAGAAAACTCGCCGGGAGTGTCCATATAATTGGCTATCGCAATAAGGTTTATGTCCGAATTCTCTTCTGAGCGCATCAAACATAGAAATCCCGTAGACAAGCACCAATACGTAGCCACCGCACGAGACATTGTAAATAGGGCATCATCGAGCAACACGGCTGCGCCACATATGCGTCGAACATGAACATTATATAAATAGGCTTACTAACATAAAAGGGGTTCAGTTTAAATAGAAACTATCCCAACAAATCTCTCCATAAAGCATATACGCATGCATTAAAACTTGGCGGCACTCTGACACTCAAGTTATCAAGTTATCAGCACCGATCAGAAACTAAAGGAAATAATCTCTAAACCGCTTAAGGTCGCCTACAGATGCAGTGATGGAAGTGCTGCTCCAATTGCTCCGAACTGCTCCAAAAGAGTTATGCCGCTTCGTGCTGCTCCAAAGTGTAATATTTGTTAGTAACTGCTTCGAACGTGCTCCGAAATGGCACCGGGATGCTGAAAACAATGAACTTGAGCCATGTGATCTTCCAGTGAGCCTAAACAAAACCAAAAACAAGCTGTTAACTATCATCCTAGTACACTGCATGTATACTAGCTGCATATTAGCATTGTCAATACATATCTCATTTAGCAATATCTTTGTACCTGACAAGCAGACTATTTTGGTGAAATGTTTGCGAGACTAGTTCAATATTATACTGATCAACAACTGCCACTGTTACAAATATGATGTGTGACTTACATTGTTTGCTTTAACAGCTTTGACGTCGTTTTCGCCACAAGAACAGGCATTTTAAGTGCATAGCTAGAGTTATGTTCGTCAAGCCGAACGATAGCTCGAGTGAGCCCTCGGGCATGCGCAGAACACGTGCTCCGATTGTTTAGAGGATTAGTCGCAGCCGACTCCGCGCCAGTGTTCACTTGGTCCAATATTTTCGCTGCTATGCGGTAAAAGAGCCATTACTTTGAAACACACGAAGCCGTTCCGCCCTTTGTGTACATCTGGAGGGGCCCGGGTGCGTACAGAGATCCTCTCCGGCGGCGCGCGCCGTTTACGCCTTCGGGGAGATAGCAGAGACATGGGTCACGGATTGCGCGGCGCGGAAGAAGACTTGCTTATGTATTGTTAGCGACCCCTCGGACCCATTTGTGGTTTGGTGAGCAATGTCGGCGCGCCGGACCGGCTGTACAGCTCTCGTCTCGTCGCGTGTAGGCAGGGCATACAGTAGCCCGAACCCTCCCGGTGCCGTTGGCAGCATAATCTGTAGGGGGCCTGGATGCCGACAAAGCGGACTCCTCGGCAGTGCAGGTCTATGACTTGAAAAGGACAACAGAGAGGAGAGGTCCTGCGTTGACATTGCGTGGGGCGAAGGGCAAGATAACTTGTTCATTGTTGGCAACTTTCGAATGAGTTGTGTTCGCGAGTGATGTCGCCGCGCCAGGCCAGCTACACTGAAACGAACGCAAGTTGTTAACAAGAGAGCCCTGGGGCACTGCTGTAAGTGTCCCACAGTGTTACTTGAACGATGTGTCGTGGAAGGCGGGCTCGAAAGGGGGCGTCTACACTGAAGGTGCCCCGCCTCTTTTTCTGTAATACGATATGACGCACTCATTGGTCGAAATTGAGTGAGGACTTTAAACAATGGTTCCACCCTACATCGCGAGTGTTTATAAACGAGTGTGTATGTGAAATGAAGAGGGAGCGCGAGCCGGGCATCGGCCTCCGCTGGACAGTCATATATGTTGATCCCATCTGATCTTGCCTTTTCGCTTTTAATAAACAGTTTTGTTTTGGAAGTTGGCCTCCCTGGTTGCAAGGTGTCTCCGGACGATAAGGAAGAGGCATCCCTAGTAGCGGGAAACGCCTAGCCTCCTAGCAAGCCTGGACAGATCTTAACTGCTAGCTCACTGAGTTGCTTTCTTTTTAAATTCTCAGTGCAGGCTCTTTGGTGAAGTATGAAAATAACAGATTGGTTCGATATCGTACCATTTAGAAACTGCTTCTTTTGTTATGGCCATATGTGATTGTGGTTACTTTTATCATTTGGTGTCCAGCTTTATCGCTTTTATATCATATCTGCCACAAGTACCGGCATTTTAAATACATAGCTCATCTTTCTTAGTGTTTAGTGACCATCCATCTGCTCAATTATGTTTCTTGCAATTAGCACTAATTTTTGTATGTGCATTATCTTTAATATTAAATGTTAATGTTGATGAAATGATTCAATGACGCTTTGAACTACTGGAATCTCATGGAATATTTTGCCATCAGCTCCAAAAACAGCGATTGTTGCTCCAAAGCAGCTTTTTTTCTGCTCCAGAATCTGCTCCAAAAAGCAAAATGTCGCTTCCATCACTGCAGATGGAACACCAATCACAAATACATGATAGTCCATGCAAAACTAAAAGCCAAGGTTAAGCCAGCGTCTGGTCCCTGTGGCCGTAAAGACAAATAAAAATCACACCATCTCCCGCTAAAGGGGACCATGAGGCGATGCGAAGCAGCGTTTCGCATGTCGAGCCCGCGTTTCAGAGAGGGAGTGGAGAGGGGGAGGGGAAAGGGGTAGTGAAGAGGTGGAATGGGAAAATGGAGAGGGGGAAGGGGAGAGGAGAGAGGGAAATGAGAAAGGGGGAATGAAGAGGGCGAAGGGGAGATGGGAAGTGGCGAGGGGGTACGGGGGAGAAGAGGTGTGTGCAGAGGAGGTGTGTGCAGAGGGCTTGCGCATGCGCAGTAAGGGTGGCCACGCCGCACATCACCACCGGATTGCACTCCGCCATAAGATGCTTCGCATCTAATATACAGCTGGCTACCGACGCAAAAAGTATATGAGATAACATTCACCAGGTAACGTCAAACTTCAAATGCAGCTAAAGCAACCTAGTCAACTATCTCGAGTGTACCACTTAGAACTTTACGTCATTAATAATTATTTATCTGGGGTTTAACGTCCCAAAACCACGATATGATTATGAGAGACGCCGTAGTGGAGGGCTCCGGAAATC
>NC_051179.1:114193821-114212826 GCF_013339695.2 Rhipicephalus sanguineus
TTTCCCGTTCCCTAGTATTCTCTCGGTACACGCCATTGGCATCGTAGCCATTTGTTGGGCTGTTACCTTCTTTATTTTTAGTGGACCAGAGGGAGCAGTGGGATTTACCTAATTTCCGTGCACATACCCGTTTATAATGATGATAGTTTTCGGGATCGACTCAAAATAAAGATTTGCTAAAGAGCTTCGCTGTTAAACAAAGTAATTGAGTGGTTTAAATGCCATTCATGAAGATCAGATGTCCGCATTGTGGCCTCAGAGTCAAGAATGAAAAAAAAATACTGCTGGCAGCCTGTTTTACTTTGCGGTTCTTGTAACGAGCAATTCCTCTGCCTTCAGTTGTATGGATGTTACCAGTGCCTAAGCTGCAGATGCATCTTTTGTTAAATCCCAATTCCAAGCGTCATTTGGTTTCATTGTTGACTTAGCATTTCTTGTGTAGATGTTCAGAGCTATATGCATCAACTATAAGGTACTATTACGAAGGTATGCCGTACTGATGACTTTTTCGTTATATAGATCGTTTCTATTGGATTTTTATACATTAAAGATTACAGGTAGACTATGCCGTACTTGCCGTAGTATTTTGTGGAGACTTATGCCGTTTAAGCGCCCAAGCGTCCACATTGCAATGAGTTCAAGCGAATGCATTTTGGGCGCCTCTTTGCTATATAGACGTAAAAGTAAGAGAGAACTACGTAGAGTAGAGGGATTCGATCCCGCGACCTTCGGGTCAGCAGTCCAGAACCATAGCCACTAGACCACCGTGGAGGGTTGACATAGAAAGAGAGAGAAAGAGATATAAAGACACAGACACAACAGGATATAAAAGCAGCGAGCAAGATAGAAAATGAGATATAGAGAGAGACAAAGAAAGACAGAAAAAAAAGCAGCGAGAAAGAGAGCGTGAAAGATGGAAAGAAATAGACATAAAAACGAGAAGCAAAGAGAAAGATAAAGCGGTACAAAGAAAGAGCGAGAAAGAAGCAGAAATATATAGTGAAACAAAGGGATGAAAGAAAATAAAGATAGGAAGAGCGATAAAGGGAATGAAAGAGATAGAGAGGTAAATAAACAAATAGAAAGCGGGAGAAGGAAATAGAGGGAAATAAAGGGAAGAAAGAAGAATAAAGATAGCAAGAGCGAGAAAGAAATAGATAGAGAAAGAACAAAAGACATCGAAGGAAATAAAGAGAATGCAACAGGTACAAAAACAGATATGATAAACCGAGAGAAAGAGAAAGAAAGAGAAAAAGAAAAAAAAACGAGACAAGAAAGGCTACCCAGCTCCGCTCTTCCTTCAGGCTTGGTAACACTCATGCGAAGCTGCCATAACTTTTTTTTTACCACTAAGTTAATTAAATAGTTGGTAGGTACATTCGCTTGACCTACACAAAATGAACAACTTTTTCAAGCTTTCCCGGCTAGCCAGCCCTTTTCAGCGTGGCGGCGCGAGGCTTTGACAGCTTACCCGCAGGAGGCCATTGCTATCAAATTGATATCGCTCTATTAAGGGCAAGGGATGGGCAGGTGTCATATAAAAGTGCATTGTTGCCAAATAATTGCGGGTCATACTACATGCATCATGCTGTTTTCAAGCAAGCTTAATCACTGCAATTATAGATGTGCAAAGCAGAATACACATCACTGATACGTTTGAAATCTGACAAGCAAGGTCGTCTAATATATTCACTGGAATGTGTTTGTGCTCGTGGATGAAACTCTAACGTGGTAAACGCGAGCGACAAACAATTCCCATAGCATTTCAGACTAAAGGAACTTTTCAAAACCAATAAGGCTTAGGCTTTGCGAAAGGTCACGCGGTAATAAGCGGGTATGCAGGACTAAAACACCGATTTTCAAAAAACAAAATGCCCTTTCGAATTCGACTTCTGTTGGCTTGCTGGTTCATTAGAGAACAACCTCACGAAGTTTGATTGTTATCCCAACAGTCCCAACCCCTTGAGCGATGGGAGACTTTGTTATGCGATCCCGCCCTACCGACTGAGCTCGCACTGAGGGACAGGGGCCAGGAACATATGGGTCCCATAACTAGGGAGCCACTCCATCTGGTGCCTGCATACACAAATTTTACAATGGAATGTGAGAGGTCTTCTCAGAAACCTTGATGATATCCAAGAACTCATACACGACACTCGCCAAAAGTGCTGTGTGTACAGGAAACAACATCTGAAAACAAAACACAAGAACTTCTTAGACACCACGTCATCTTCCGTAAAGACTGAGATGAAGCTATCGCATCACCTGGTGGCGTTGCCATCATAATAGATAAGAGCGTAGCGTGTAAAAGTTTGCAGATACAAACACCGCTCGAAGCAGTGGCCATTCGTGCTGTTATTTTAAACAAACTTGTTACCATTTGCTCCACTGTACATCGCCCCTCATCATCAGCTGCACAAAAACGTGAATTTTCAGTCCTTAATCGATCAATTATCTGAACCTTGTATCGTCCTTGGCGACTTTTATGCCCACATCCCTATGTGGGCGACTCTCGTAGCGATGCGCGAGGCCGTTTGATTGAGAATTTTATTTTTTCCACTGACACATGCCAACTAAAGAACCTACGTTTTTAGCCTGGCGAATAAAACACACTCGTGCATTCGTCCTGGCATCGCTTCTCCCACCCTTTTATCTGATTTTAAATAGGATTTTATTAAAAACCCTTATGGGAGCGATCACTTTCCCATAGTGCTGAGAACGCCAAAAGAAAACTAATTTCCACTCCAGGCTCCAGCTTGGAAGGTAGACGGAGCAGATTGGGAGAAGTACCATAGTCTTAGTAGTATCTCGTTGGCCGAGATTTTTCTCTCAGGAATTCATTCTGCCGGTAATTATTTTACGGCTTTTATTATTGACGCAGCTTCAAAATGTATTCCCCAAACAAGTTGTGGTGCATGCAGACGTCGTGTCCCGTGGTGGAACGCCGACTGCACGAACACTCGCAAAAAGCCGAACAAAGCGGAGGTTTACTACGCGATTCCCCCACTGCAGAGAATCTGATCAATTTCAAACAAGTAAAATCCCAAGAAAGAACAACGCGCCGACAAGCTAGAAAATACAGTTGGGTGAAGCTTTTATCAGGCATCAATTCCTACACAGATGAAGCGAAGGTCTGGAACAGGGCAAATAGGATAAGAGGCCGACAGACACACTCACTCCTTTTAGTAGGCACAGAGGGCAGCAGCCTTGAAGACCAAGCAAACTTTGAGCACGTATCCAGCGCATCGCACTATTCAGATACATTCAAATGGTACAAACAGAGAATAGAAAGAAAAAAAAACTAGAAAGGAATTGTTCAAAACAAGACCCATACAACGAACCATTCCACTTAGCTGAGCTGCAGGCAGCGCTAAACTGCTGCAGCAAATCTGCCTCAGGCTCTGACCGTGTTACATATCAAATGCTGAAACACTTACCCCATGAAAACACAAGAACACTCCTCTGCGTGTACAACGCTGTATGGTCTTTAGGTGAGATTCCCTCTGCGTGGAAAGAGGCCATAGTAATACCTATCGTGAAACAGGGCAAGGATCGATCCTGTGTTTCGAGTTCCAGGCCTATAGCTCTGACCAGCTGCCTCTGCAAACTATTTGAAAAGATGATAAACTGCCGGCTACTACATTTCCTAGAATCAAACAAACTCCTTGAGATGGCATACGATACCACGTGGCGGTTCGGAATATTGAGAGACCTCTCACATTTGGTAATGTGCTAAATGTGATCGAGAGCTACCTATCCAATCACACATCTCTGTTCGAGTGGGCAATGTTTTGTCTCGACCGTTTGTGCAAGAATTTGGAGTGCCACAGGGCGGTGTCCTGACTTGCACGCTTTTTATTCTAAAAATGAATTCCCTGGGTTCGTACATCCCACGTAATATGTTTTATTAACATACGTTGACGATTTACAAATAGGTTTAAATCATCCTGTCATCTTTCATCATGCGAGCGACAGGTTCAGCTCTGTGTCAACAAGGTCTGCAAATGGGCAGACCAGAACGGTTTCCGACTGAATCCACAAAAGAGCTCCTGCGTTCTGTTCTCTAGAAGAGAGGCCTCCACCCCGATCCCCATATAGAGTTGCAGGGTGAGCTTGTAGCTGTTAAAAAAGAACAGAAATTTTCAGGCATGATTCCAGACACGAAGCTCACGTTTGTACCACACATTAAGTACATTAAGGAGAAGTGCATGACGACAATGATCATCCTAAAGGTGCTGCCCCGCACAACTTGGGGCAGCGACAGAAAATTTCTGATGCGCCTCTATAAAAGCCTGATACGCACGCGTCTAGTCTATGGGGCGGTAGCTTTCCAGTCTGCAACACCAACCGCCTTGAAAATGCTGGATCCTGTCCACCATTTAGGCATTCACCTTTCTACGGGTGCCTTTCGAACAAGCCCCGTAGAATGCCTTTACGCGGAACCGGACGAATGGTCGCTACATATACAAAGGTCGTACCTATCTTTTACGTATTTTTTGAAGATAAATGCAAGCACGGAGCATCTCACGTATCCTGTCGTAAATGACATGTCCAGCTGTCAGCTCTTTCAAAACCTACCCACTGTGAAAAAGCTCTTCTCGCTGCGTGTGCGAGGACTCGCTGAGGAAACAGGCGTCCCATTCCTCGATCACCGCTTAATGACTCCATCTTCACACACCCCGCCATGGAAATGGCAGGTTATAGATTGTGACACATCTTTCGTACATATGACAAAGCATGCCCCACCTCTACACATTCAGATATACTTCCGTGAACTGACACACAAGTACACCGGTCCCGAATTTTTCACTGATGCGTCCAAGTCGCACGCCGGTGTGTCGTACGCAGCGGCACGTCCATCTTTTTCTGACGCCGGTGTTCTTCACCCAAGCACAAGCATCTTCACAGCGGAGGCTTACGCATACTGGCGGCAGCAAAACACATTAAAAATTAGGAATAAGTAATGCAGTCATATACTCCCTCCTGTGTGCCATTTACACTTCCAAACAGCATGTAGCTGTACGCTGGGTGGTAGGGCACTGCGGAATCGCGGGAAACTTAACAGGTAGATACGCTTGCAGCATCAGTCTATGCAAACGCTCCGCAATCATCTATAGCTGTCCCCGCAATGGACCTGAAACCCTTCCTGAGAAAAGCTGACGGATTACTGGCAGCGTACATGGGACCAACACCTGCATAATAAATTACTTGTAATCAAGCCTTACCTCGGTGACTGGCCATCCACATCAAAAACGCGCCGCACAGATGTAACACTTTGTCGGCTATGTATCGATAACACACACGGCACATCTTTTGTCCGGTGGTGATCCGCCCGAGTGTAGAAGATGTGGAGAACCACTTCCGGTGCTTCACATCCCCATTCAGCGCAAAGAATTAGATGCCATGAAGAAGAAGCACTTTTCATTACCCTACCGACAGCAATTTTCACTGCATCCTTCCATGTTCGTCCGTAGGGATCCGCTTTTTAAATATGATGCATTGGTTGCGTTTTTTAACGACGTGATATACCCAGGCAATCCACAGCACGACCTCTGAATAGAGGTCGCTGCTGCGGTACCTACACACAAAAAGCACCTGCCTCACGGCCCTTGGACTCAAGGGCGTTGACGAGGCGCTCGTGCTTTGCCATATATCTCCAGCATAGTTTTTTGAACACGAGCAGAGCCATCCATTCCAGTTACACACATCTCACGTCGCCCCCATGATCTTAATACTTTTATGTTTTACCCGCTTTAGAGCGCGGAATTTCAGGCCTGTATACAGCCACGTAACACTATCATAGCTCACATCCCTTACATATTGTAAATCACGGGCCATTGTCACTATTTCACCACTGTTCACTGGCGCTCTTTGGCAAAACATGGCCCTTGCGCCAATAAAACCCACATATCATCATCATCATCATCATCATTATAATCGTGCACCACCGATATAGTCTTCGTTCGATAAAAGTAGATTCATCACCATCAACATTTGTGCGCGTGTTATTGGCTGTTTACAACTATCCTAGAATGCCTACTGCAAGTACATTTGTGAACTGTCCACTACGCCATAATTCTTCTTTTTGCAAATTTCATAAATACACACTACGCGTCCGTATGGCGCCACTTGCACACCTGCACACTTTGTAATGGGTGGGCAGATTTCAACCTCCCACTCGTGTCGGTCACAATTCGGGGTAGTGTTTTCAAGATAGGACTCGTGGATGTGAGACCCTCCTCGTCCATCTTAAAGCTGAATCTTACCTTGAATATTTTTCGACATCAGTTGGCATACATGAGGGTATTCATAACGAGCAGAATTTATAACGAACATTAGTCGTTTTTGCATATAAGAGTTCTATCCGAATTTTTCAGGCGCATGGAAAAAACTTTGGATACCGTATTCTTCAGGAATCGTCAGAAACAAACTGCTGGCCGATATGTCTTGTACAGTGCGCTTTTCAAAACGACCTAGGTTGCGTGTTAAGCTTTACGAATGGTAGCAATGCATATATATATACAATTTTTCTTTCTTGAATGAATACTAGTTTGACTGCTCACGTACAATGTGATGGTTCTCGTTGCGCTACAAGAGCATCAACCGATGCTATGTCGAGCAAAACAGCGTAAGTTTCAACAGAAAATTACTGAATTGTAGCGTATGTAGGTACAGAAAACTTCGCGGAGCTAAAGTGTGTAGGCAGTGGGCCGTCATTGGCCACGTGACATGCCCAGGGTTCTTCACCACGTATTTTCACGAAAACTTCCCGTCTCGCAAAAAAAAAAGAATAATATGAACGGAGGCTGCGCTTTGTTCAGTGATGCGAGAAACATGCAAAGTAACAGTGTTTCTCTCTTGCCAGCGCGGAAAAAATCAGGCTAGCGCCTGTGAACAAAGGAACGGCTGCAGATTGTCCTGTGCCTACACTCCTCCACAGGGTTTTTCTGATATCCGTCTGGTGGCGTAATAGTCCATAGGCATTGCGAAAATAGATATTAAGCAGGAAGTGAATCGAATACCAGCAAATAACTGTCTGTTGTACGGGATTCTACTTACAACGTCAGACATTGCGATCATGTTACCTGAGAAAAAATATTCAAGCAATTCCGCTTCGCGGACACCCATGAAACAGCAAAGCTGGTGGCGTTCCTTTCGTCAGGCTAACGCGCTCCTATGTTCTGGAAGACTTTCAGATATGTTGTGTCACTGCTCTTCATTAACCATTGTCTGTTCATCTTTGAGGTGGTAGTATAGTTTTAGTGCATCTTGACCATACCGCTTTTGCACTCAGGTTTACAAAGAAGCATTCGCCTATGGGACACTAAAGAGCAAAATGATTTTTCTCATATTAGTAAAGCACTCTTTCACGATACCAAAAACACCACGCTTGCTACGAGAGGACGCTTAGCAAGCAAGAAAACACGCAAAAACGAAATGTGGGTGGCGACGCCACCTTGAAGTTTCCGCACCATTCGCCGTGACGTCACATGTTTTGACGGTGCCTATTAGGGACTACGTAGTTCCTAATCGGTAAAAATGAACTACATTGACCTCTGAGGAGGCCATAAACTTAACATACCAAGTTTGGGGTAAGTTTCTTGAGCCTATGGCGGCAATATACCATAAATACACTTTGAAATCCGTGACGTCACGTGGGGAGTTTTCGGCGCGAAATTTAAAAATGAAACTTTGAACTTGATTTTATCCTGTATTAAAAAAACCTATGATGGCGAAATTAACGACATTAGAGTTCTCAGAGCACAATTCATCAACGTAAACAGATTCATTGTTTCACTTTAGTGTCCCTCTAAGATGCTGCGATGAGTTGTATCACTGCTCTTTATTAAACACTCTTTGTTATGCTTTGAGGTGGTTGTACAGCCAGCACCTTTTGTAACCACAAAGTATCAGGTGACAGTGGTGTGACTGTGGTAACGCGCACGCCATTTGTTAGACTAACTGTTGGCTTCTTCCTTTTAAGTGGAAGTTCGGTGCAGTAGGATTGGCCTAAATTATGTGGCACACCCGCGTTTATGATGATGATAGTTTTCTGATAGGTCGCGCAGATTTGTGTGGCACATACCCGTTTGTTGAGCTGCTTCCTTCAGCTTTAGTGGACTAGTGGTGAGTAGTGGGATTTACCCAATGTCTGTGGCGCATACCCGTTTACGATGGCGACAAGCGTTACCATGGATCCCGGACATAAAAGGCTCGACCAAGGACAGCTTCGCTATTAAAAGAGGTCGCGTGTAAGTTCATACCAGCGCCACCGTGAACGGCGAGCTTCTCCCTGGTTTTGCATACGTATTACTATTAGGAGCTGGCTCGCAAGGTTCTTAAGCTGGGGCAAAGTCCCGCGCCGTAACCTTAGTTCCAGAGGCGACCGCTACAGGTGCAGCTCGCGCGAAAGAGATGTCTTCTTCCTCTTGTTCTTCGAGCGCCTTGATGATGATATTAACGCAGGCAAAACCACATATAGCATAGCCAACTGTAGCATACGCACGCTCGCGCGAAAGAGAAATCTTCTTCCTCTTGCTCTTCGAGCGCGTTGATGATGATATTAACGCAGGCAAAACCTCATATAGCATAGCGAACTACAGCATGCGGCGCTCGCTCCACTGTGGAAGTGCGCTTCGATACTAATATGAACGAAGAAGACAAGGTGGCGTAGCGGAGGGTTTGCAAGGCAGCAGCGGGGCGGACTCGCCGCCAAGACCCTGCGGTGAGAGCTCGCGAGGGCGCAGAGAGATGTCAGTGTCGTGCGGACCCCGAGATACAAGCCCGCGAAGCCGAAGCAGCGCGTAAGCGGTGGCAAGAGAACCTCGAAGAGGTACAGGAGCGGGATGCAGCGGCCAAGCGCCGAAAGCGGTCGCTACGTGAAGTTGGTGGCGCAGACGCGCGCTTCAAGAGCGATTTCTTCGACCACAAGTTCGGCCACAGCTGCAAGGTCCGCGACCACATGTGGTTCGACAGCAAACTGACCACAATGGCTACTATAACAACGTGTGACGTCTTTATTGACAGTGGAGGAATTGTACGGAGCATTCACGGTTTACCCGATTGTCTCTGAGCCAGCTTCTCAATCATCATTCACTTGGTGTATATGGCGTGATTTTTAGGCCAGTGTCATCGGGTGGGCCACGTCAAAAAAGGCGGGCGGGAGGGGATGGATGGAGGGGGGCGGCTGTAAACTACGTTGTGCCGTTTCGCTGTCCTCACTTTTAGTCAGCATAAGTACAGTGACGCGCCGCTCTACTAAACACGTCACATGAGACGTTTCTTCTCGATCGAACGTAGACTCAACTTAGCAGCTTCCCGCCAAAGGCTATAAAATACACATAATAGTGATGTGCGAGAGCGAAGTGCAGTGAGCAAAGCGCAGGCAGTTTGTATCATGTAGGCAGTTTGTATCAAGCACCAAGTAATGTCAAATCACGAAACTAAGCTTAAATGCTCGATTGACGCGAAAAGCAAACGTTGTTCGCAATGGAAATCAATTCGCGTAATTGGATTATTACGAAGTTTTCAGTACATAACAACTAAACGCTACCTGGAAACCCGGCCGTATTACAATTTTTCAAAGTTAGTATTTTCACAGGGTAGCCTTTATGCGGCAACTTGCACACAAGTTTGAAAGATGCGAAATGGGAAAGCAAGCGACGAAACTAAGGAATAAGTGATGCAACAGTGTATTTTAACGGGCGGTTTCGTTTCTTTCTTTTTCTTCGTATTTTAAGCCAACCCGATAGACAGGAAACAGGAAGAACTGCCCTTTGAGGCAAATTGTGTGAATTATCCAATTACCCAATTTTCTCACGCTAATTTGCGAATAATTGTTTTGTACGCCAGGCTTTCTAACCTTGCTTCACGGCAGTTCACTTATTTGAATATCACGTATAAGCATATTTTCATCCATTTTTTTATGATAAAGGACATTATAGATGGATTTGTTTACGTTCTTCTGACGTAAATAGTTTTACATAAGCGCTGCTAATATAATCTCTTGTAATGTTAAATGGGCCTCCCCTGGTTCAAAAGTCCTGAAATGAAGAGTCCTTCTGAAATGAAATACGGCTATGAATATATGTGCCGGGAGCTCACTTCTGCGGAGGCAAGAAATACACGTGTTGACATCTTGAGAACAGGCTGTAGACTGTCGATTTATTCACACTGAAGACCAGGTTTGCCGAACTGTGGCGGAGGCATCTCTTCTTGAGATCCTTCTCTCACTACCAAGAAAGTGCAAGGCCTAACGACACTCAGGTGAGGGGAACCAGGAGCGAGGGGAAAAGAAGCAATGGAGATGCTTCTTTTCGAGCAATTCTGAAAGGGAACATATGCCTGACTTCATTTTTACCGAGGGAACGCGCACATATACTTTGCAACAGGCACGTAGGCACAAAGGAGGGCAGGGGGGCTCGCCTCCCCCCCCCCCCCCCCGCCTCCGCAAATTTCATCCAGCCTTCTACATTCCCGGGCAACTTTTTTTCTTATTGCCACGGAAAGACTCTCTCGAACAATTAGGCCTTGGTCCCCCCCCCCCCCCCCCAAAAAAAAAAAAACAAAATCCTGGCTACGTGGTGCTACGCAAAGCACGTTGCACCGTCCCGTATAACGAAGGAGTTTGAGAATACTTCAAGATAGCTGGTAATATATTTAACAAGAATCATATAGTTAGTGACTGCGCATCGCTCAGCACCACAGACGTAAAGCTAACGCAAGACGCACTGTTTCTTGCGATAGCAGCGGCTTCGAAGATTACACGAGCATCATTGCACCGCTTGAGAAGCGGGCACGGTGCAATGCTCGTTCCGTTAGCTCTCCGTTTATGGTGTTAATAGATAAGGAGGTACTAAATCTTAGCAACAGCAGCCATGGTGGTGAAAACTCGTCGCCGCTATTTTAAGACATGATCACTTTGTCATGCATATTCTTGTTATGGTTCCCGAGCATAGAATTCAGACATCAGTCAGCATGGTTGTTGGTCCCATCGCTTTGGACTTCGTCTTTGCTCTTTGTTCACGTTCAGAAGAACTCGGAAAAAAGCATACCCATCACTCAGAGTTGTTTTTCCACTCATTTAAGTTAAACAAATGGCAAATATTTTTTGGAGGAACAGCAATGGTTGAGCCTGGTATATCTGACCACAAGCTTACATATTTTTGCTGGGAGGTTTCAGCTGCAACACAACAAAATTATAGGACTGTAAGAAAAATTAGAGACTTTGCAATGGCCTATGACATAGCGGTCACAGATTACCTAGTTACGCATCTTGAAATAATTGATAACAATGTCAAACTTTCGTGGCAAAAATTGAAGGATGTCGTAAAGTACTGCACTGAACACTTCGTCCCGTTAAAATCTATTAGACAACAACGAATAAATCCTTGGATAAATCGAGAAATTATCCAAACCAAACGTAAAGTTAAAAGACTGAGAAAAAGGAGCAAATCGACGACCACACAGTTTGCGCATCTGAAACAAGAATTACTGATAAAGGTAAAGCTGGCCAGAGATAGGTTCTATAGTACGAATATTGAAGAATTTCTTTCTAGTGATCCAAAAAAAATTTTGGTTACACCTAAGCCAAAGAAAACAGCTGATAAAGAGCAACGAAGTTAATGGAACTGAAATAAAGGATGCTCACAGCATTGCAGAGCACTTCAATGTCTATTTTCAAAGTGCGTTTGCGGAAAAAGGTCAGAGTGAGTTTTCAAGCACATGCAGCCCTACGGTAGATGACATTTTAGTCACGCGTGAGAGTGTCCTGGCACTGCTCCTAAATATAAATATGAAAAAATCTGCCGGCCCTGATAACATCCCCAATGCTTTCTTAAGGCGATATTCTGATAAAATAACCGAATTTATTTCTAGCTTTTTTCAGTTATCTTTAAACTCAGGAAAAATACCGGCAGACTGGCGCATAGCTCGTGTTCTGCCGGTACACAGGAAAGGAGACCGTGCAATAGTTTCAAACTACCGGCCTGTATCTATTACCAGCACAAGTTGCAAGCTTTTGGAACATATTGTCGCTGGTTTTATACACGAGTTCTTGAAAGATCACAATATACTGACACCTTTTCAGCACCGATTTATAAAAGGACTCTCTACAGTGACTCAACCAGTGACATCCGTGCATGACTTTTCCCAAGTACTTGATTTATCCGGGCAACTAGATGTGCTGTTTCTGGACTTCAGAAAAGCATTCGATAGGGTCCCACATGGAAAGCTATTATATAAACTGGAAAAAAATTGGACTACCCATGGGTATTATATGGTGGATTTGTGCATACCTGACGGACAGAGAGCAGTTTCTTGATGTCCAAAATTGCAGCTCTGGTGCCCGTCCGGTCTCCTCAGGAGTTCCTCAGGGCAGTGTGCTAGGGCCATTATTGTTCTTAATTTATGTTAATGATATAATAGATGTTATCCCTGCAAATGTGTCCATTCGGTTATATGCGGATGATAGTGTTATCTATCAGGAAATAGTGTCACATGATGATCATGAAGAGTTGCAGAGATGTAGCAATTCTTGAGTGGTGCTTGAATTGGGGAATGCAGCTAAATGCGGAGAAAACCGTGCTTTTGCGCGTAACAAGAAAAAAGTCTCCCAGCGAATTTCATTATCAGCTTGAAAACAGAACAGTAGCCGAAGTCGAAACATATAAGTAGCTTGGCGTTACTCTTACCAATAAACTAACATGGAAAACATATATTTCAGATATCTGCTCAACCGCATTAAATAAACTGTGGTTCGTAAAGAGGAAGCTTAAACACGCGCCTATAAGAACTATAATGTTAGCTTATAATGCAATCGTATGATCAAAATTAAAATGTGCTGCTGAAATCTGGGACCCACATAATAAAAATGACATTCCTAAACTTTAGCGAGTCCAGGGAAAAGCTGTGAGGTTTATATACGGAAAATATGCCACGAATGACTCTTCGTCCTCATTAATGTCACAAAGCAGTATACAGACACAACAAACACGCAGACAAATTAATCGCGTGGTACTATCACACAATGCACTTGCTGCGAAAAATAATATGGTTTTGCCCTTTCCGGTATGTAGGCGTACTACGAGAAGAACAAGACACACTCCCGAACATTTGCTTGTGCCGATTTTCGCGCGAAAAAACGCTCACAAGTACGGTTTTTTTTCCTCAAACGGTGAGCGAGTAAAATTCTCTTCCTATTCATGCATTTGAATCGAATGATTTCATGGATGCCATGAAAAATCATTTTTCTTGTGAATTTTAGTGATGTTGAGGTGTGATCGCTGCTTCTTTTTACGCACTATGCACATTTCATATGGCATTGTTTACGCATGTTGTACTTCTTTTTCTTTTGCTTGTTTGTTTTTTTCTCTTTCTGTAATGCCCCTCCTGCTTGGGCCAAAGTATTCGCCTGCAGTATTTCTAAATAAATAATAATAAATAAAGTAGTCACGGGGCTCAGCCCAAATTAAAATATTTTTAAAGCCTAGTCTAGCCTCGCCCTGTAAGATAAGCGGCTAGAGGCTTTATCAGCTTGCCGTACCGGGGCATTTCAATCAAACTTGGATGACACTTTCATTTCCAAGTGATGTGAGCCGGTCATCGTTAAGTGCATTCTTGTCAAGTAATCGCGGATCATAGTTTCCGTGCCATACTGTTTTCAAGCAACCTATATAAGTGGAATGTAATCTCACATCCTATTTCTGGGTTGTGCTGTTTGCAAACAACCTAGATGGATGCAATTTCCGGCATGCGAAAGAGGTTACACTTCACTGATATGGCCAAATTCTGACAAGGTAGGCCATACTAAAGAGTGTTCAATGAAATGTTTTTGTGCGCTGTGGGTAAACTTCTACAGGTATAAAACACGAGGCATGAGCTATTCACCGAGCACTGAAAACTGAAGGAAGCCTTTGGAAACAGCTTAGCCAAAGTCATTTCGGAAGGTGAGGTGTAGTTAAACTTTTCAAGTAAATAACTGTTGATGAATGTTCCATAGATGCCTAAAAGTGCGAATTTCTTTCAGAGAGAAGCTGATTAAGGTTTTCTCTATGCCGCGTGGCGTGACCTGAATACTATCGTAATAATGAACCGGCACGCCTTCTCTTCATCCTCTTCTTCATTCTCTGCTTCGCTCCCAGATCATGTGCGTCGATTTGTCCGACGAAGGACGCACCAACTCTGATGGGTGAGACACCGAGTACAGAGACAGATAGAAAGAAAGAGAAAGGAAGAAATAGAGGGAAACAAAATGGAAGAAAGAGAGAAAAGGTTAAACGGCGAGAGAAGGAGTACAGAGATGGTAGGAACACCGCGTACATAAAGCATGGGATGAAGAAGGACCATAACTTTTTATTTGCGTTCGTGACGTATAAATACCTGCGCGAACCATCAACAAGAAAAAGAAAAGAAAGAAGATTAGGTGATATATATTGGACGCCTCAGCCTTGTGCTGATTGCTAACGATCTACCAGCGCAAGCTCTTTGTTTCATAGTGCGAAAGATGCCGCGCTCACACTCCTATTTTGCGCATGTGCAATGCACAAAGCCTCTATAAGGTTCTTAACATGCTTGTCTTTGTGAGGACTGATAATTTCGCTCCGTTAAAAAGAGGGCTCGCATGACCCGGATGGACCTCGTGGCCCATATAGTGTTCCACATTTTCGACAATGCATATTTAGATGTCCCTGTTTTCTGTCCTTAACATTGTAGTGGTGCTCCCTTAACCTCCTGTTGACACATCTGCCTGTCCGCCCGATATACTCATGGATGGCCACAGGATGATACATATATAGGTACTTATACGTTGCAAACGCAAGAAATAAAGAACTGATAGTCAGCGCTCGTGTGTAATGTGGGATTGTGAATGTGGGACTGTGCCTAGAATTTCTTTTAAAAAGGTAAATACCGGGGCTTTAAAATCCAAGGCAACCATAACATGCTGGCGCAGCCGTAGGCGGATACACGTGTGGCTATTTCATCTGTAAGCGCACGCGGATGTTATTTTATATCGCCTTCATGAAGAGGCTGTGGCCGAATCTAGGAATCGAACCCGCTTCGTTTGTTTTTTCAAAACAATACTATATCTCGTGGGGTGCGGAGGTCGGTCTGTTCCACGATATCCGACCTATGGAGATGTGAAAGCGCTAAATATTTTTAAGTTTCCTCCATGTAGCCATGACAAGGTGGTGTCTTTCATTTTTTTATCCCCAGTACTGCGAAGACGAAAATATGCAGCTGAAAGTTATCCTCGTTGGCTTGACCATCTTCGGTCTCATTGTTGCAGGTGAGTGCTCCTTTTGTGAGGCTTGGACAGCCTCCTAAAACCACAAACTCTTCTTTTGTACTTTCGGCTGCGCCTTTACATGGCCAGGCCGGCTTCTAGAGCACAGCTTTTTTGTAAAGCTGACATGCATTACTGTACACATCAGGAAATTTGAAGGTTAGCGGAAATTTGATGCCGAAAACGAATTTGGGTGGTCGCTAGATGCCCTTGCCATAGGGCTGTTGATACGGTGACGAATTCTAGAAAGATGAAAGACACCATGCGGATGCTACTCCGCATGGATTCGAAAACAACGTTCGAGGGATGCTGCAGCGTGCAATAAACGTCTACGCTTTCGCGTCAATTTTAGAACTAAACATATTCTTCATGGATTCCTTTCGCCTAATATTAACTGGGGCACCGAATACCTCCCTTGGTTTTATGGACCACTGTGCCGCGCTCCTATGTCTCACCCTTATGATTTTCTGTTCAATCGCGGTCTAGTCGTTTTTGTAGCGTTAGCTACACTTGCTAGCCGGAGCCGATTTCGCGTGGATCGTCATGAGCCGTGCTGCACATGCTCGAGATCAGTGATGTCACACAGCTGGGTCACCGGAGCTGGCATCTCACGCGCTCTCCGATACCGCCGCGCGCGGCTCGCCGCTGCTGGTCTGCGCCGCATTCGAGAGGAGTGACGTCGTAGACTCAGTGGCGCCAGCGCGCGCGCAGCTATTCGCCTTCGCTGTGCAGTCGTAGCTGACACTGCGTTAGGGCCGCTTGATAGCGCCTCTGACTGGCGTTTGCAGGTAGGTAACGCCATGGAGATGGAGAGCGCAAATGCTGCTCGACGGCGCAGAAAAGCCGAGAACATTATCTCATCGGATCCCGAAGTAGTTGCCTGGCAATTAGCGGTTACTGTGTTGGGGCCATAGAGACGGCAGCGGGTTACCTCACTGACCACAGAGCCTGCCTTTGTGTCAATAGAGAAGCAACCTGACGTTGAGCAAAAATAAATATGCATGCATAATACGTATACCGTGTGTGTGTCACTGGAGCAGCAGTAAGCATGACAATGAAGCTAATGCTAGGCAATCTGAAAAGCTAAGAATAATCAGCTGAACCTTTGCTAACGCTACGTATATCCTGGCATAGCCGAGCTAAGCCACTGCAACATTTTTGAACTTCTTTCAGGGCGAGAGCCTCATATGCCTCATCAAACGGGCAAATTGACGGTCGTCCGGCGCAGGTGTCGCCAACACGAGTGATGCAAAAAAATTATCTTCACGTGATGACGTCACTATATGACGGTGCAAAGGCCACAGGCAATGATCTCCAATTCGCTCTATCCAGCGCTAGCTAATTCTGTTTGGCTCACGCAAAGATAATTTTGCTATATGACGTCGCGATGACGTCACTATATGACGTCATCGCGACGTTATATAGTAATAAATATTCGTGACTTCACATAACGTGACGTTACATGGTGATTACACCACATAATATGATTGCTTGGTCAAAGGTGGGCTGATCCCAGAGGCAGTGAAAAACAAGGTGAGGTGCAGAAACCTTACAATACCTCCGATCTCGGAGGCATGTAAAAAGCACGTTAGATGCAGAAACCTTTAGGAGGGGTACGAAGGAGATTCGATACTTAGACTTAGACGATGAAGAAGAAAATGGATTTGGCTTTCGAGTCGACTAAGGCGGATGCTTAAGGTACCCAGCGGTGTTCTTGAACTTCCTTGATATTCTCGAGATTTCTGCCAGATATTGCAATTGGCTGATATGCAATGGTTATATATTTTCCGCTTTTGGGAGAAGTGGTAAGTTGCCGGCCATGAGTAGCAGGCCACGTCTACCAGGGGCGCATCCAGGGGGGGGGGGGGGGGGGGAGGGGTAGGGAGTGTCAACCCCGCCCCCCCGAAATTTTCTAATTTTTCTTGCGTATATATACACGCGACACATAGAAACGCACCGCACGAACATACATAAAGTATGGTTGAACACCCCCCCCCCCCCAGAAAGAAATTTCTGGCTAAGCACCTGACGTCTACCGTATATGCACCATCCTATACATTACTATCCTTTTATGCGTTTCCTTAAGAAAGCATTGCTCGTTCTCGCAACCTCGCTTCACCCTGGTTTCTCCTGCACCTGGAGCTATTCAACAAACCAATATTTACGCATCTGAGCTTTTACAGCGAAAGCTGGTATGAGATCACAACAACGGCCGTTCATGGCGCTGTAGTTTCCCGCCGGCGCCGCAGCGGGAAATGGTGTAAGAAAAAGATTTGCAGGATGGAACGGAGTTCGAACCTGGGCCTTTTACGTGGCAGCCTAGTATTCTACCACAGAGCCACGCCGGTGCTTGAAACTCCTTTGCAAAAAGACCCCATATATACAGGCTTCATATCGGGAAGGATCCACATTAACGTGTGTAATATAGCGTGGTGGAGGAGTAAAGTAACAGCCAGGCGTCACACGACGCGAATACTGTAACGACTCGTCACACAATGCGATTTTCGCAATGAGTAGGATGTTGAATTCTCCCGACCCATTACAAAGGGTTCTACCATAATTCTTCATTGTCATCAGGTACAGCATCAAGAAAGCGCATATAATGCGTTAGAGGTGTTTAGCCGGTACCATGTTTCCGCGCAGAATGACGAAAAATCGCATAGTGGCTGGGTCCCTATTTCACAAAAATTATGATAATTTATAGTGTAATGGGTTCCTCGCAAGTGCACTTGTATTGGTTGCCAAGGTAGCCCATAAGGTCCCTATGATTCATTTCCTCAGGGTCTCAATAATGTTCTTTCGTTCTCTCTCTTTCAGGTTAACGTATGTTATATAGCATGGTGAGAGACTAAAATTGCGACCGGGCGTCACACAAGGCGAATTACGTAACTAGCGGGTCGTTTGAAGCTTCCAGCCCATTACAAAGGCCTCAGCCATAATTCTTCATCGTCAACATCCGTCGCATCAAGAAACTGCACATAATACCTTACAGATGGTACCTGCTTCTCCGCAGAATGACGAATAATGCCGGTATGGGGCTTCCAAATTTCAGAAAATTATTTAAAACGCGGTAGGTACTTTACTGGGGTACTTGTTTTAGAAGCGCCAAGACAGTTCACAAACGGCTCTAGAGCTAACGCTCTTTAAGCTTTCGCTTGTGACTGTGCTGCGCTTTCTGCGCAGGCCTGGCGTTATTTCGTTACTATCAAGGACCTTGCGCGTCTACGCTCAAAAAACTCTAGGGGCCAGAAACGGGCAATCCTGGATAATCCTCTACACGCAGTCATTATTGCAGCTATTCTGGTATGAATGTTGGCCAAGTTACTTATGACCTACTGCGCGTCGTGACCCGCGCTCTGTCGTCTGCTTGTTATTTTTTTGTTTTTTATCAGAGACCGGTGCCATGCCTGCCAGCAACAGTGCCAATGAGGCCGAAGCCAGGGATGCTCCACGGTCTGTGGAGCGCGCAGAGGAAAGCAGTGCTGAGGAGGCACGCATCAGTGGTGCATGCATGGAATCACAGTGCGGGTTAGCACCCTGACGCACGGAAATTGCACGTTTGAACGAGCGTCTCTCGCACGACGCAAATGAATGTCTTGGAAGAATTTGATGCACGCTCCAGGACTCCATGTCATATCCCATTGCTGATTACCTGTACTTGTGAATCGCTGCAGAACGCATGTAGCATACAATAAAGCTGCTTTGCAAAAGAAACTGTTACC
>NC_051179.1:114212926-114244260 GCF_013339695.2 Rhipicephalus sanguineus
ACAGCGGGACAAATCGACGAAGCCGTGATCCGACGCACCGACCTAACCGCAACAGAAGGCTACGAAACTAGCGACCTCGACGTTCTTATCGACGGCCACAGCGTTACAGCTCTCGTCGACACCGGAGCCGACTATTCTGTCATCAGTGGACCGTTCGCCACGAAGTAAAGACAGTCAAGACCGCCTTGGAAGGCCCGAAATCCGGACAGCTGGAGGTCACCTAGTAACGCCGGCAGGAATCTGCACAGCGAGGGTCTCCTTAACAACCGGATTTATCCCGCAAGCTTCGTAGTCCTACAGCATTGCTCCAGAGATGTCATCCTTAGTATGGACTTCTTAGGCCTTCATAGTGCAGTCATCGACCTAAAATCCAAGTCGATAACACTAGCTACAGAAGAAGCATTACCATCGCACACAGCACACGGAGAGCACGCCTTGAATGTGCTCGAAGACCATGACACTCTCCCCCCTCGCCCAGCGTCATCATTTTCCGTTGGCACTCAGAAATCAACAAACCTTGAAGGCGTCGTTGAAGGAGCCAGCATTTCTTGACCAACCGCGAGATTTGCGTCGCAAGAGGAATAGCCGAGCTGCGTGGAGGAAAGCAACAGTGGTGCTCACGAATTTCAGCAACGAATACAAGCACGTGAGCAAAGGCACGACGGTTCCCTACATCGAAGAAATTGTGCAAGCACCAGTGCTTTCGCCCTCACCTATTCTAACGAATCTACTCCGACGAACCGAGCTCCTCAACCAGCTTTCGACGTCGATCCGAGCCTTCCGAAGCATAAGCGAGAACAGCTCAGAACCCTGCTCCTGCAATACAAGCACTGCTTTTCGTCGTTGTCAAGAATTCGGCAGACTCCAGTCGCAAAACACCGCATCATAACAGAGGAAAGTACCAGGCCACCCCGCCAAGCCCATACAGAGTTTCGACGCGAGAACGCGAGCCATAAAGAAACAATTCGACGAAATGCTACACGACGACATCATCCAGCCTTCGAAGAGTCCGTGAGCATCACCCGTGGTGTTAGTGAAGAAGAAAGACGGAACCCCTGCTCTTCTGCGTCGATCCATCATCATCATCATCAGCCTGTCTACGCCCACTGCAGGGCAAGGTCTCTCCCATGTTCCGCCAATCAACCCGGTCCTGTGCTTTATGCTGCCACGTTATACCTACAAACTTCTTAATCTCATCTACCCACCTAATTTTCTGTCTCCCCCTCACGCGTTTGCCACCTCTTGGAATCCAGCCAGTTACCCTTAATGACCACCGGTTATCCTGCCGACGTGCTACGTGCCCGGCCCATATCCATTTCTTCTTCTTGATTTCAACTATGATATCTTTAACCCCGTTTGTTCCCTGACCCACTCTGCTCTCTTCCTTCTCTTAAGGTTACACCTATCACTTTCCTTTCCATCGCTCGCTGCGTCGTCCTAAATCTAAGTTGAGCCCTCTTTGTAAGTCTCCAGTTTCTGCGTCCATTATCGCCGCCTGAACAAAATCACGAAGAAGGACGTCTACCCTCTCCCACGGATAGACGACACCCTGGATCGACTCTACAACGCGAGGTGCTTTTCGTCAATGGACCTCAAGACCGGCTACTGGCAAATCAATGTCGTCGAGAGAGACCGAGAGAAGACCGCCTTTATAACACCAGACGGCCTCTTCGAGTTCAAGGTCATGCCTTATAGTCTTTGCTTGCACCTGCGACGTTCCAGCGCGTTATGGACACCATGCTGGCTGGATTGAAAAGGCAGACGTGCCTTGTGTACTTGGATGACGTTGTTGTGTTTCCCTCAAACTTCGACGAACACCTCCGGTGCCTTGAAGCTGTACTTCAAGCAATCAAGACCTCCGAACTCACCCTAAAGCTAGAAAAGTGCCGCTTCACGTACGACGAACTCTTGTTCTTGGGCCATGTCATTAGCAAGTCTGGAGTTCGCCCGGACCCGCGAAAAACAGCTGCCATTGCTGCCTTCTCGCCGCCCACCGACAAGAAGGCCGTATGCCGATTTCTGGGCCTGTGCGCCTATTACAGACGTTTCGTCAAGACATTTTCACGGATCGCCGAGCCACTGACGCAACTCACGAAGACCGACGTCGTATTCAGGTGGGAAACATCGCAAGTTCAAGCATTTCAAGAATTGAAACAACGCCTGCAGACGCCTCCGATACTTGGGCATTTCGACGAATAAGCCGATACGGAAATCCACACCGACGCAAGCAGCGTAGGACTCGGCGCCATCCTTGTGCAGAAGACCGACGGAATGAAAAGCGTTATCAGCTATGCCAGCCGGCCGCTATCAAAGGCAGAAATCAACTATTCCACAACAGAAAAGGAGTGCCTGGCCATCATCTGGCTACATCCAAGTTTCGCCCCTACCTGTACGGGAGACCCTACAAAGTTGTGAGTGACCACCACGCCTCGTGTTGGCTAGCTAACTTGAATGACCCTTCAGGTCGCTTCGCACGATGGAGCTTGAGACTTCAAGAATTCGACATTACCGTCGTTTACAAGTCCGGAAGAAAACACTCTGGCGCCGACTGCCTGTCGCCTGCCCCGTGGACCCGCCGCCGCAAGACGACCAGGATGATGACTTCTTCGGAACCATAAGTGCAGACGACTTCGCTGAGCAACAGCGATCCGACCCAGAACTCAGAGGCCTTATGGAATACCTCGAGGGCAAGACCACCGTCGTTCCGAAAGTATTCAAGCGAACACTGGCGTCGTTTTTTACGCAACGGCGTTCTTCAAAGAACTTCTCATTACTTCGAGCCAAGTACTTTCTCTCTGGTGCCTTCAGAATGGCG
Organism: Rhipicephalus sanguineus; assembly: GCF_013339695.2. Taxonomy (NCBI): domain Eukaryota; kingdom Metazoa; phylum Arthropoda; class Arachnida; order Ixodida; family Ixodidae; genus Rhipicephalus; species Rhipicephalus sanguineus. Next base: position 114,215,742 of record NC_051179.1, read on the forward strand.
ACCAGAAGTCCTCCAGGCCCTGCACGACGACCCGACAGCAGGACACCTCGGTTTCCCGAAGGCTGGCAAGAATACACGAAAAGTACTACTGGCCCGCGTCGACGTCACTCGCTACGTAAGGACATGCCGAGACTGTCAGCGACGCAAGGCACCGCCAACAAGACCAGCGGGCTTTCTTCAGCCGATCGAGCCACCTCGGCGACCGTTCCAGCAGATCGGGATGGACCTCCTGGGGCCGTTCCCAACGTCGAGTAGTGGTAATAAGTGGATCGTCGTAGCTACCAACTTCTTGACCCGCTACGCCGAAACACAGGCCCTGCCCAAAGGCAGTGCCGCCGACGTAGCCAAGTTCTTCGTTGAGGACGTCGTCCTGCGTAATGGCGCTCCAGAGCTCCTCATCACGGACGGAGGTACCGCCTTTACTGTAGACCTAACTCAGGCGATTCTTACATACAGCCAGACAAGCCACTGTCGGACCACCGCCTACCACCCACAGACCAATGGCCTCACCGAGCGCCTAAATAAGACCATCGCCGACATGCTGGCCATTTACGTCGACGTCGAACACAAGACCTGGGATGCCATCCTTCTGTACGTGACATTCGCATACAACACGGCCGTGGAAGAAACGACGCAGATGACGCCCTACAAGTTGTCTACGTAAGGAACACGGCACGACGCTCGACGCCATTTTGCCGGACATCCCGGACAAAGAAACCCTCGACGTCACTGTTTATCTTCAGCACGCCGAAGAAGCCCGAGAGCTCGGCCGCCAACGCATCAAGAATCAGCAGATGACCGACAGCCGCCGTTACAATCTTCGATGATGCTTCGTGGAATACCAGCCCGGCGAACGTGTTTGGGTCTGGACGCCGATACGCCGACGTGGGCTCAGTGAAAACTTCGGCGATACTTCGGGCCATACAAAGTGCTCGACGTCTCGGCGCTCTTGACTACGAGGTCATCCAGGACGGCATTACGAACTCCCAAAGACGCCGCGCACGGCCTGAAATCGTCCATGTCGTGCGCCTCAAGCCATTTTTTGCGCGTTAGCGAACCTGAGGACTCTGCGTTTTGTTTGTTTTTGTAATTTATTGTGTATGCACTTGTTTTCTCCCTTCTATATTCTGTCACAAGCATCGTGACGATGCTTTTTCACAGGGGGGCAATGCCACGCCCTCTTCTTGTTTTGTTTTGATGTATTCGTGTTTGACCAGCAAGGACGGTTAGCAACGCTCGACGCTGACCGCGTCGCAGTGTTCTAGAAGCTTCGCGATTGTAGTAGATCACTTTGTTAAGATTGCGCGCAGGACGCGAATAGCCTAGATTATTCCAGAGCTTGCGCGACCACCAGTGATAAGACTGGAAAGTTCGATGCGTGATGTATAAAAGGCGGCGCGTCCCAGCCATGAGCAGTTTTATCGATGGCCGACGCCCTGTTCGCCGCTATCACCGTGCAGCGTGTATAGCTGTAGTTTGACTTTCATTTCCCGACCACAAGTTCGGCCAAATAAAGTGTTTCATCTTGAACACGCCGACTGCTGTCTTCGTAGACGTCACGACCACGTGAAAATATGAACGATCTAATCCAGCACTAGTTAACTTACCTGGAAAAACTTATTCGCAGGAAAGCTCAATTACAAATCATTCCACATTACCGGGGAGCTTTATGAATAAATTCAAGATTATTTAAGTTCCATAGGACAAAATATCTGAGCAGATAATGTTACAAATAAAGGCATACGGCATGCGCTACACCAACGCAAGCCACAATGAATAGACAGTAATGGACTGAGGCACCCAAGTGAGGCTCGTAGCAGAGATGTAGAACTGTAACGTTGAATTCATCTTTTTAATTTGGGACAAGTTGCTTTTTTTTGCTTTCTTACTACAGGTGAACAATGCTGGCATGGTCATACTAGGCACGCTAGAAAGTACTCTGTCGAAGACTTCGAGTGCATCTGGAAGACAAACTTTCGTGGCCCGCTCTGCATGATCAAGAACGCCGTGCCGTACTTGCGTCAAACCAAGGTGTCTCTTCTAATGCAGATACCTTCTTGGAGCATATTCTCGAAGCCGATGTCCTGGTTGATATTATGCTAGATTTAGAGCATTTGAGTGTGTGAACAACGCAGATATGCGACGTTACGCAGTGGCGCAGCCAGGGCGAAGGGCACACCGGGCCCGTCCCCCTCACCGAAATTTTCTTGCCGTGGCATACAGAGCTTATAATGACACTCGATCACGGTTGCCTTGCCCAACCCCCCCTTCAGATCAAGGAGGTGACCCCCCCCCCCCCCGAAAAACATTTCTGGCTACGCCCCTGGCGTTACGTCTCCATGCGTCGCATCTAGCTGCAGTTTGGGCTCCTCAGACGTGTCACAATAATATTAGAAGATAATATAGATATATTAATGCACGAGCGATTGCACTGCCATGGGTTTTTTATGAGGAGGTCTTGAAGCACCGTTGATTGCCGAACCTATAATGCTGAGTAGTTCATGCCCGGTATCCGTGGGCCGTGATATCAAAAGGATAAGCGTCGCGCAAATCGTTCAGCCTCTGCATTCTACATCGCATAGGTCGCCGTACCTTTGCACAATGACCCCTTATGATTAATATTGTCCCGTATCTTGCAGGTTGCATCGTCAATGTTTCAAGCGTTGGATCTACAGCTGTGGTGAGTTGGATGATCTTCACAGTCGAAGCATTTCTTAATTTTGGATTGCTACATTTCTGTGTGCATTCCACCGCCGTTAGATACTCGGGTCGATAATGAATGTGACAAGGGGAAACTCGAGAAGTGTGATGTGAAAGCAAGCGGGCAGTTCTGCCCAGCCGCGCTAAATTGAGAAATTTTGCATCGTAATTCACCCATATTCGACATTTTCGCCCACAAAGAACATCGCATTGGAAAAAAGTTCAGAGCGCCAAGGACACACACGCAAGGAATTAACGTACAGGCACAAAGTGTGCTAACTGCCAATTTATTTAAAGAAATAGAAGTGGCGTGGTGAGATTCTAGCCCACGCGCAACATGAAAGATATGACGCGACATTGAAGGATTATATTTGCCGTTACATCTGCGTTTCAAACAAGTCGATCCCATTATTACACTACATGAGTGAGCTACCTCTCTTACACGGCGTACCTTTCTTGTCGTTAAAACGTGCCTCAAAGACATAAGGAGCAGACTGTTGGCCGTTCCTACCCAGCATGGTATCGCGTCTATACAGCGGCTCAATCGTGCATGTAGTGCAATGTATGCTGTGATGGGCACCATCCTATTAATCAAACTGGCGCAATCCAATCATACGATGCTACACCGCACGTGTGAAAGCTACAGCATCGGTTTTTCAGCATAGAATTTAGGAAAGTCAAACAGTCAGGAAAGTGGCAAATTTGTACTAGCTTATATCCGTATTTTGTCCTTGGAATATTGTATATAACTACTAACTATACCTACAAATGCTCATCCTATAAATGGCTTGCACTGACGTCACTGAAACAGCCACGTTGGAGCACGAACATGGCGGGATGCGAACTTTGCGATGTCACGTTTGTGTTATCAGTACATCGCATGCTGGTTCCTTCGTCAGTCATGCACTGCATGATGCTCAATAACGTTCCAGCGACGTTGTTATCACGCTGAAGAAGGTTAATCGCCGCGTGATTATACTGTTTTGACGTCATCTAAGCCACCACGTTGGAGCCATGTTATGCATTCGTGACGTCATGTGAAAGCCATCAATAGCAATGTGCTTGAACATTTCTTTCACTATCTTCATACTATCTTTCGGTGCAGGTGATGGACGCAGTACCCTATTGCACTGCAAAAGCAGCACTGGACCACCTGACTCGATACGCTGCATTAGGTGAGCGGGTTGACTTTCGTGGAGTAAAAAGTCAACGTGAAACAATGCAGATAATTCAATTTTCATAACATACCAAGCGAAGCAATCTTAGAAATATGCAGCTCTCTATCTTTCTTTAAAAAAATTCTCAAAGCTAAGTTGCTTTTGAGGTAACAGTGTGTAATGAAAATACAGTACACTAGTTTTCGAAGTCGTTAGCACGGGCGTGAGACCGATCAGTAGTGCTCTTATAGATGCTGTAAAAGGCAAAAATGGTGCATCGTTAGGCATCGCCTGGCGCATGCTTTGTAGCCAGTCATACCGTAGACTTGTTTTTAGAATTCAAAGTCGCACAAACATTGACGAGGCACTCTTCCGCAGTCTACAATCGTCTTGATGCCGAAGCGAAGAGTTAATCCTATCGATGGATGTGCCGTATTGATTATATACCGTTGGATAGTTTGCAAGAAATGACTTTAAAGCTATATAAAGGAACGGTTCATTAATCAACAAGTGTCACTTCAAGCGTTTCACATCTCAGTTATCTTTAGTGTGCGACGTTTTTGCATAGAATCATCATTAACTCATATTGATAACTACAACTGCTTCAGTGTCAAATTTTCTGCAAGACTATCTTGCTTTTCACGAAGAGAAACTGGAAAGCTTTGTGGTGCGTTGTTCACACCTCTATAGACGTCAAACGCTGGAGTTTCGCAAGAGTATCGCATCTGTTTTCCGCGCGCCGCCGCCGACGCGATTGGCTTACTCGCATCACGTGACCTCTCGCCGCCATATCCTTTCTAAGTGCTTTGGGTGCAGGCGCGTTGAATGCAGAGCGTGGCCGGATATTTAGCAATACCACGGTCCCTAGAAGTACTACGTTGTTTTTTTAAACGCGCCATGCAGATGCCAGAGAGTGGCTCACCAACAACCGAACGTTGCTGGTGAGCTGTTAATGTTTCCCACACGTAATGCAAAAATATACGAGATTCCCGGAGTAGCTGATCAGCAACCGAACGTTGCTGGTGAGCTGCTCCGGGAATTTAGTATATTTTTGCATTCTGTGTGGGAAACATTAACGCCAAAGAGCGTCGTTCGATGTGGCTGCATAGTTGGCCGCGGAATGAATTCGCCCCCCTCGAAGAACACTCCTTTCCGCAGTGAACGACACAAACTTTGCTGGAAAACCTCTCATGCAACAGGATACTTCACCTTTTCGGTTCGCTACGTTCAGCGATATTGAAAACTACATACCTTTTTATTTGCTGGGCTGTTTATATACCGATCTGTTGAACAGATTGTGCATGCATTTTGAGTTATAAGCGTGTCACGCACGAGAGCGAAATTTTATTAAAATAGTAACTGTCTACTGTATACCTTGAAGGCAATTGTGCCATGATCATTTGCCACTGCTCAAACCGAAGCGTGGAACTCTTTTGATAAACTTGGTATAGGGTAATGTTATTAAGCGTATTTTTAAATTTTTTTCAAACAAGAAATGTTGGTAATGCTGCACTGCACCGAGTGTACCCTTACAATACTGTTTAGTGGGTGAGAAATGGTCACAGCAAAAAAAAATAAATAAAAAAGAAAGAAAGAAAGCAGGCTTATCCTTCCAGGCATTGAGGGAATCGATTTCATGCGAGCCCTAGGTCTATACTGCGTTCAGCTCTCCCGCGCACGGGGACCAGGTTCGAACCTCATTCCGTCCTCTACGTGTTGCAGTAGCATGCGCGTTAAAAATTTTCGGGATGTCCTATTTCTGATCAAAATAACATAATTAAGCACTGTGCCGAGGAAGTTTTAACAAGAGCGCATTATAAAAAAAAAGTTGAAATTAAAAGCAGTGCAGAAACCGAACCCCTGCTGTTTACGCGCTGGCAATATCAACAAAAAACTGTTTGTTGGAACACAGCAAAATATTTGCCAATGCACTGCAACGTTGGGAATATTAAGGAGACAAAAAATAGGAAATGAAACAATTAAGTAGTGATGTCAATCATTTTTGATGGCCTAGTTTCTACGTATCTGTTAGGAAATGACAATGTATTCGCAACATAAGATGCACCTTACCTACCGCACGCCGATTTGCCTGTGCGTTCGGCTGCTGGCGTTCCGAACCGAGACATAAATACGTCGCGCACAACTTCCAATTACCGTACACACACTATTTCTATTACACGTAACACCCAGTTGAAAAGCAAGCGTGGTGCGCAAGCAAGGTATGCCTCAGCGATCAGCCGAAGGACGCAGTGTTGAATCTTCTCGATGTTGTTCGATAATGTTCTCGATTGCGCTATGAAGTGAACCTGAACACTGACTGCAAAGCTAGCGCAAACAGACAAGATTCACCGAGTGTCGAAGTAAATGGCATCTCGCACGAAGTCACTGCGCTTATGCAACTATCTTTACAGCTCCGGACCTAGCGAACGCACCCGGCCGTGATACGAACAGACACCGATAATGCCATGAAGAGAGTTAGCGTCTTAGCGAGCACATGGCAACATTCGCCGCACGTTTCTTTAGTTACACCGCTTACCGCGCAGTCGATTCATAACTGTCGATGACTCGAAATGACTTCTGATATCCTGTTGAAGAAACACACACACATATTGCAGTTACGCCAAGCGTAACACGGCATCGAGGCAAAAAGATAGGTCACTTCTCAACACACGCTGCCAACGCGCCGAACGGTCTGGAAGGGAAATGGCCGCCGCCGCCCAATGTTGCCCGCGTGCAGCCTACCTTTGAGGTACTCTGAAATTTCTAGTGACTATAGTTTCGCAAGACGCGTAGCGCCGCCTGTCGGGGCGAGAAGAATGGAATTGAGTAGTGCGAAGTCGGACTCCCTTGCAAAGTTTGCTCTTGCTGTGGAACCAAGAGCAACTAGCGAGTGCGGAACAACAATTTAGCTTAATATTGCGTGTGTTTGCGCATTTAACACTCACAAAGAGAACTATGAATTTCTCTTACGTGGTTCTCTATGTGCGCGTTCTGCATGTGCACCTAATGCCGGTTTTACCTAGCGGTTTTTTTTATTTTTGAAACCTTACACTATTTCAAGCAATTGTGTATATTAAATGGGAAGCATTTCTTAGCGAACCTCAGGCACTTTGGCCGTTTCTATCTACGTATCTATCTAGCCGCCTACGTCTTGGCGCTCTCCTGGTCGTCTCCATAACTTGTAATATACCGAAATTGGCATAACAGGGGATGAGTCTACGACGAACACGATTCACTGGTCGCGACATGAATAACACAAATTACCTGTTGCGTACGTCATGAAATCCTGTCTCTCAGTCACGTGTGGCACATACCCGCATATCAGAGTTCATGTTATGCGGGCATGTGCTACAGGTGATACAGAGTCCCAACCAACACAGTAACGGCGATCACAGACATTGATACGCAAGGAAAGTGATAATCATAATTGTTGGGGTTTTATGCCCCAAAACCGCGATATGATTATGAGAGATGCCATCAGGGGTGTAGCCAGAAATATTTTTCGGGGGGGGATTCAACCATACTTTATGTATGTTCGTGCTTGCGTTTGTATGTGTGCGTGCCTATATACGGAAGCAAAACTGAAAAATTTCGGGGGGGGGGGGGGTTCCTGACGACTTTTCCGGTCGATTCGTACAGTTTACTGCGCTACAAGCAGGTATTTCTTTAAAAAAAAGAAAAGAAAAGCTCTTTTCCGGGACAAAAACGGCGGCTTCCGGTGGCTTCACGCCCGCGTGCTCGATGCGCCATCCAGCTCCTCCTAGTGGAGATGAGTGCGTGGACCACGTGGGATACAAAAAAAATACCGGGGTCAGTGCTTCCCTACAATAAATCTGCCGATAGAACCAGGCCTGTCATAATTACCGGTGATTCCAACATTGACTTACAAACATTTAACAACACTTGACCCTTATACTGCGTGAAAGATTGCATGAATGTGGACGGGGCATCAAAAGAACTCGGTGCCACGCCCAGGACAGGACGCTTCATAGATCATTTCTGCGTAAAAGCCATCCAGGATTTGATTTCTACCCCCTGTACTATGCCTCACCCTTCACTACACTTTGACCCCTCGTAGCCGCATTCATGAACGGATCCGATAACAAGTCCGGTCCAGCTGCTGGTGCTCACTGATCACGGTGACGATGACCTTGTTCAAGAAATATTAATAACCTCTTCTACACATACACACAGGTTCGTGAAGCGTGCCTCCGTTCTCCGTCATAACGAACAAGCATAAGCATAAAAATGTAACACTACTGTAACAACTGCAACTGTGACTGTAACGTACGTGCAGTGCGCCTGCGCGTGCCACTCGGCTGCGTACCATATATCTAGGGAAAGTTTACTGAATGAAGTTTAGTTGCGAGTAACGCCTGGCCTGTGTATCTGTGTTCCTTCTTTGTCCTGTTCGGATTCGCGCTATCCTGTATTGAAGGATATAAGCACTACATATCAGCTTACCGCGTCTGGTGTTGGGAACACCCATGTTTCTGTTGGCATCGTTACGCAACTGTAAACAACTGGTTATGTAATACATATGCGACTATTGAACATATTAGTGTGCGTACACCACTTCCACATTTCTCTAGCGTCATTCCGTAACGTTTCGCTCAATGTGAAAAATTACGCCGCAGTCACCATCCAGCGCATGCTTCGCATAACATTTATTCCCACGGTACATGGGATCTGCCGAATTTTTTTTTTGTTGTTGCGAGATGCGGCATATTGCATTTTACTCGAAAGTAAATGCAGCTGTGAACTTCACAAACAATGTATCAAGTAAACTTCAAAGCGGGCTTTTTTTTTCTGATGTCAATTCGAATTTATTTGTTTTACATTTATTATGGAAGGCACTTTGTGAAATGACAACGTTTTTACGTTTACTTACGGAATGTGAGCAAGCATCATTTTATTTTCTGACACCTAGCCCTTACATTGGTTATTGATATTTAACTCTCTGAAGCTAAATTATGACCCCTGCAATTACCAGAAGTCAACGCAGCACACAAAATCTTCGCGAAAGTGCTCGCTACACACGCGATAATGAATGGTACAATGCTTCCCCATACTCAGCTCTGTCAACCATGTATCTCGCTGCTTCTTGGTTTCGGGGCATGCATGGAAACTCAGACCAGGCTCGGTCGAATACGTTCGCCACTGAGCAATAAACCATACTGAAGCAAAAAAGAACTTCAGCCTCGGGGATCAGATACATCGAGCAGCGTTGGCGTGGCTTTCGGCGGCAAAGGCCAGTCACGTGATGTCGCTTAGCACGTAATAGCGATAACAGCGCCGGTCTCTCCTGTGGTGGCCCTCGGGGACAACACACACGTCCTAAATTGCTGGGTTACACTCGAGCAATAAGACATATATGGAGGCCATTTCGCCTCGATCAGCTTTCATCGCTGCGGGCACAGTGCCTTTAGGAGCAAGCACAATTACACGATTGTGCACATCTAGTATACGTATCAAATAAGCACGCAAGCTTTCTAATCAATACAGCTCGAGGCGACGCACAGTGAAGTCCAGGAAGAGAAAGACAACCACAAGGCGAGGGTTGACTGACAGCAGAACTTTATTAAGCCCCGTGAAGAACAACCCATCTAACCATATCAAACGGCGTCTATAGTCGGTGACAAGCGAAGAATAAAAATTTAGCTGTACCGCTGTCCATTTGTATCATGCGCGTCCAACTACGGCCGCTCTTTACCATGACGTAACGCTTAAGACGAACCAATTAAAAATGCAACATGGCGCCGTTCGCGACGAGAGGCGAGGTACCGCTGCACCGAGACCGAGAGCCGTCAATTCGATTTTCCTGTGATGTTTGTTTCTTCCAGAAGAAGCTCTTTCCTATAGTTATCCGCACGTACTCGGCATCATCCTACCCGGTCGTCATTCGATACAGTAGAAGCGTGTGACTGCGCCGCGTTTGAAGTGCACTAAAGCGGCAGCAGCTCGGAGTGTTTTACAACGTTTTATCGCGTTCCGTTGTTTCGGCAGCGTCAAGTTGCAACACGGCGTGTGTTCCCTCCATCGCTCGGATACACCAAGCATGTCGCCTGAGGGTCGGTCACCACATCGGCGATTGTCTTCGCGTTCATTCGTGTGCAGTGAAGTGAAGGTGAAGTCGGAATGTGCGCGTCTGTCTGTGATCTACAGGCCGCAAAAGCCATGTAATTAGCGTTGCCACATGCGTGTGCGCGTATGTGTTACTTGACGTTGCAACGTGGGAATTTTGGTGATCTATTGTGACAAGCGCCGTGCTTCGCGCCTATATGAGTGGCGTGTGTGCGGACGAAACGTGAGAGAAAGGAAGCGACCAACATAGCCCGTTAGCGCAACACAATGAGAAAGTAAACACGTCAGATGTGCAGAATATGCAGTGGTGTGTGCATAATAAGAAAATAATTGTGGTCATGCGGTGCGTGTGTGATTATGTGACGTGTGGCTATTGGCGCAGTTGCGTCGTATAAACGAAATCCAGTTCCACCAGCCCAGAATTATGTGCTCGGTTGAAAGCGCTGAGTCTCACGCTCGATGCACGACCGCCTTACGTGAAAAACGCTGTGCGAGGTAATCGTTGTCTACAAACCGCGAAATGATGCGCGCTACATAATATCGCTGTGACACAGGCCCGCATCAGTCCCGGACTGAATCCTCAGGACATCAATAAAGTTATACATACCATGCCATATAGGAACTTTCGATTGCATGGATCGTGATCGTAAGTGATATGACGCCCCTAAAACTATTACTGAGTGAAAAAAAAAAAAGCTTTTATATTTAATGGCGTTGCATTACACTTCACAATATCAAATTTGGAATTGTCGCTTTTGTATAAGGTGCGTTTTTTGCATTTCGCGTGTAATGTGTGTACGTATGGAGCAGTGATAATTTGTTTATATTAAAGAGGTGCGACAAGATTTCACCGCCGACATAGCCTGCGGGATCGATGCCCGTGAACATGCGTATATCATCTGCAAAATATCAACAGCGAATATAGCTTCGAAAGTATTTTAAATGAATTTTAAAGTTTCCGTGAGCGATCGACACCCTCGCGCTATAGACCTCGAGAGCTGGTATGGTGGCGCTACTGCTCTCGCCCTCTGTCGGTCCAGCGGCGCACTGTTAGGATTGTCGCCTACGGGCCCGTCTGCATGTTTCAAGGCGGCGGCGACGGTTACGGCGGCCGCTCTTCTCTAAGAACGGCAACCGTAATTCTTTTCTTTTTGTCTGCATGTATAAATACGATGTGCAAACTTATGTTTATTTATGTTTTTCTTCCTGTCTGGGAAACCTCTCAAACTACTGCCGTTTAAAGCTGCAGCGCAAAAACCAGCATGCAGCGACTTTTGTTAAAGTAAGCATTCACAAAACTTCGTCCCCTTTTCGCTTCCAGCCATTCCAGAAAGACAGACCACCCTCAGTCCTTTTTTTCGCTGAAAACGGAACTGCCAGCCCTACTAAAAAAAAAGAAAGAAAAAAAACGGCAAAAAAGCAGAGAAAACACAGCTGCTTGCGCTGGAAACAAGTTCTGTTCCGTCCCTTGTAACCACGCGGAGAACAGTAGACCCCCCTACCAAGCACACACACAAACACGCTCACAACACTCACAATGCATACACGCAAACACACACAGGCGCGCGCACACGCACACCTTTACAGACTGCAAGCGCCCATCAGTTCGTCACTGGTTGTCGTCTGCTTGGGAAGCGCATCGCCAGCCCGTGCGCGAACGTGAGGGCAAGAAGCGACGATCGTGTGTTGTTCTACGGTTGCCGTAGGATTGAAATTGCAATAACATGTGTTTCAAAAGGAGTTGTTCGTCGCTGGGTACGAAGTGCACGCGAGTGGTCAGTGTGTGGTCTGAAAGAAGAATTGATGTGCGCGATGGAATCTTCCGACATCATTGGGAAATGCATAGTGCAATTGAAAACCGTGGATTACGACGTACGAGTGCAATGGAGCTTTTGATTTTTCAGTGCTCTACGTGTGCTGAGCCATATTGAACTCTTTTCGTTCCCAACGAAGAGGACGCTGCAAATTCGTGGCTGTTGTGAGCCTGCTATCTTCCAATTACTTTGTGACCTTGTAAGTTTGTGTATACATTTAAAATAAATAATAAAAGGCAAAAAAAGCGCGAAAGAGTGAGGGCACGTACGGACGGAATTCGAGGCGTTGCTTACGCGCCGCACAGCTGCGGTAGAGTTGTCTTTCATTTTCGTCCGCCTTCTGTGGTAACCGGCAGAATTTTAAAGCTAGTTGCTTCCGCACGGTGTTCCTACAGCTGTTGTGCCAGTGATGCACGCAAAAATACGAACAAGTATCGGACTTCTGCGATGTTTTTACGTCCTTTCGGCGAAGAGCCATGCGTTTCTGCCGTGACTGCGCGCCCGAGAGCAACAAACGACAATCCCAACTTTTCGCCGCGGGCGTCTGGTGGCGCTGCCTGTTCGCTTCAAAGCTGCAGCGCAGTAGGCCTATTGACACCCTCAAAGGTGACCCTCGGTGACCCCCCTATTTCCCCTACGTGACCACGCTGCAGCAAGTTATGATGACGTCATAGCTGCCATTTTTTTGCCGCGTTCGCTCCAGCAGCCTACTTCTCGGTGGCTGCTCCCGAACCGCGCGGAAGTACGTCACAGTTCTGTGTGCTGACGTGATCGAGTGCTGAACCCGCTAGGTGGTGATAGTTGCACCCGGTGGCTTGTCGTTTTTGAAACCGAAACTGACACTGATCGGTAATCAGGAGCCTGTGCTTTATTATCTGTAACGCACTGCAGCAAAGCATGTGCCGTGTTCATCGAAGCCTCGTAAATTTTGCGAAGATAACGATCGGTCTCCGATCGAAACGTCGACGAGTAAACTGTTTTTTAGAAGCGTATATCCTATTCATGTTTGTCTTACGGCAACCGAAGACAGCCTCTTCACAATCATATATATATATATATATATAAAGGAAAAAAGATTACTTGTAAGGGCTCGTTTTCTGTTAGACACAATATTAATAAGAACTAACAGGCAATCATGCCAAGGAACGTAAAGGGGATAGTTTTGTAGTAATTAGGATATAAATATGAAGAAAATACAGAGGACGAAAACATAACTTTCCGCCGGCAGGGACCGAACCTACGACCTTCGAATAACGCGTCCGATGCTCTACTACTGAGCTACTGCGGCGGTCATCCTCCCGTCAGCTATATATATATATATATATATATATATATATATATATATATATAACTATATATATATATATATATATATATATATATATATATATACATATATATATATATATATATATATATATATATATATATATATATATATCACAAATCCCCCTGCTGTAATGCCCATTGAGCGATGCAGGTATGTTGTCGAAAAAAGAAACAATTCCACGTAAAGCTTGTGGGAATCGCCGCCGATAAACCCCCTCTCCCCCAATGACTGCGACACGAGTTGTGATCCGACGGCAGTGCGCATGCTCCACGCGTCAGGAGGAACGTATAAAGAGCGACCGTGGACAGCCATGGGAGGGTGGCCGACAGACTGTCGCGGGAGTGTTCGTGTACGCGGCATGCGCCCCGCCGTGGCCAAGGTTAGGGGCCGGAAGTTTTACTGTTAATTGTTTTGCCTAACCGTTGAAGTTTGTTCTAGCTAATAAATGCTTTCCAAGTTCTCCAGTCTCTGACGGCGTGCCTTGGGGCGGACGACCACGAACCCCACAAGCTTTTAGTCACCGCCACTTTAGTCGCATACAGCGCCTTGGCGTGAAAGTAACAGCAACGTATGCAATGACCTCCAGAGTTAAAGACCATGTGTGCTACGCGCTTTTATTTTGTTGAAACAAAACGTCAACTGAAGCCTTGGCGTTTACCTCAAACATCATGACAAGCACGACGTATAGAGAGGCAAATGCGGTATTTAAGGCATCACAAGAGTCGAAATTCACGAAGGCGCTCTCGGACTACTTCGTCATACTTCGCTTTGAGTCGCAGTTGCCATAGTTACAGCAGACAGTGAATAAAAATGGCGGCGAAAGTTTCGTAAAAAAAAGGTTACAAACGACCTTATCAAATGTGTGTAATGTCCTTGTTTTGTTTCGTGAAACGTAAAAAGACAATTTCTTTATACTAAATTTTACATTAAATCTGGCATTCTTTGTTTTAATGCCATAATAGGTACTGCGCAGAAACATCACCTTTGAGGCCTGCATTACTTCTTTGTAGACTCCGAGATGGCCGTAGAGGGGGGTGCGAATTAAACAAGATATATTGTTAAGCTGACGCTGAACTTCTTCATGCCTTCACATTTTTTTATCTAGCTTCACCTTCCTTATTTCAAGTTCAATGCGGTACTGAAAATATTGTTTTTATGCGTGAAAATTACTGCCATTCTTTAGAAACTACTTCGTTTGCAGCGCGGAGGCATGCTTATATTTATTCTTATGCTGTCTCCGACTATGGACGGCAATTCGTGACTGAATTTTTCTGCAATCGGCTACGTTACATATACATCCTATTGCTCGTGCACCATGCACACAAGTTACACAACGTATCACTCATAGCCCATGACTGCTGCGTCCTAGATACGGTCAAACTGCAGTGACGTTGCCTCGTTATTTTTTTTTTCAGAGAATGCCCCCTTCGGTGTGCGTGTGAATGCTGTCAAGTAAGTTAGCCATGCTATCTCCTTGAGTATAGAAGTTAGGGGGCAGTACTTATTAGAGCAGGGGTTCTCTGTAGCTCTGAACATGATTGTCATTCCCGCTGCTCTCTTTTTTCTTCAAAGAGTTCAAGTGTAAAGGGCTGGTAAATTGCGTTTCGGGACGTCACATTGGACGCAGCACCTTGGTACAGCCACAATTCTGTATTTATTTGTTTGACAATACATGATTGCCGCGGTGCGACCGTGCGATACACTAAAGGCGACGTTATGAGCCACCTGACAAGGCCTGCAGCACCACGCTGTACATTCTTCACACAACGCAACTCTATTGAAAAAAAGAAACGCACGAGCACAATAACATTATTAAGAACTAGGACAGAGCTTACACAAAACAGAATAAAACAGGGCAATGAAAATGTATACCATAACGTACACGTATCATTACAAAAGTGGATGTAAAATAAAATAGAGCAATAGTAATGTAGACACCGGTATTCCATATGGGAAGATATATACAGACTTTCATACATGGATAGCCACATGAATAGTCACATGTGTAAAAGTGTTATATATGTGACTATTCATGTGGCTATCCCTGTACTAAAGTCTGTATATATACATTATTTTTCGAAATGAATTTTCTGCTGTGTTCGCGATGTTGCAAGTTTTGGTCGAAGTGCTTTACCGCTGTTTTGTCTATCTTGCCCTATCGACACATAAATGTTAGCTAAGTGGCTTCTTTCCGGCATGCAACTAAGCTCTGGAGACTTTACTTCCCAAATGCTCCCGCTCGTATGCAACACATAACAAGCAGTCTGACAGCTCGAAGGAGCATCTCTTTGCACGTCTACATCTGCTGCTAGCGACTCAATAAGCGACAAAACGGCAACAGTTTATGTACGTAGTCTGTGTTTTTCAAGAATAATAACAGTATCTCATGCGTGTCCATGCACATTCATTTAGGATTCTTATAAGATTCGACCGGTAATAATTTCCTTGCGATCATACTGGTGTACAGACGTTTAAAGAGCGGCTCCTTTTTGATTGATGGAAAGTTCCAGCGATTTCTCTACTTACTCGTTACAACCGTGACAATTTGCAAATTATCTTGACGGACGCCGAAAGGTGAGCTTCAAACCTAACATTTACATACATAATCTTTTGTTTTCACAGTCCGGCTGTAATAAAGACGACATTCCTGATGCAACCTGGTTTGACGGAGGACAAATATTTTGAGGTGCGTATGACAGGAGCTGCTATAGTGTCGCCTTGCTTAGTTGAAATATCAGAACAGTGTCTAGCTCTAATGCGCATTGCAAAATAAGGATAGTCAAGAAAGTTGGCGTTGAGTAAATTTCTTAAAGGGATCATAAAATTGCGTTTCACACGTTCCCTCTCGGGCTACTTTGCAGTAGTCAAATACACAGTAGTAAGACTTTAGGTTTAGCAAGCTAGGGAAGATACAAATACGGAATGCACCATGGCCATTGGCGCTGAGATAACGTTCCTGCGACAGCCTATTCGAGAATTTCTTCAGCAGGGCATTCAATGTTTGTACAAGATTGACGGCGGTAGTGTGGTGAGGAGTTAACCTATGATTGTTGTGTATTTTGTGAAGATGTGCTTTATACACTGTGATATTTTGCATACCCACCGCGGTAGCCCAGCACGTAGGCTACTGTGCTGCTAAGCTCGAGGGCGCGGGTTCAATTCCCAATCTCGGCGGCCGCATTTCGAGGGCGGTGAAATGCAAGGAACATCCGTGTAGTTAGATTTAGGTCTACGTTAAAGAACACCAGGTGGTCGAAATTTGCGGAGCCGCCTACTACGGCGTCCCTCATAATCATGTCGTGGTTTTGGCACGTACAAACCCCAACAATTATTATTACATTTTGCACGAAGGCGGCCATACTACAGTGACACATGCTCAGTGACTCACGATAGTAAAGGAGTGCGGGTAGTTTGTATCCGACGAGCGATACGCGTCATGCGACCTTAGTGCAAGTGATTTACTGCAGCGAGAAATAAACGCAGACAAGAAAGACGTCACAGAAGGACATTGGGAAAAGAAATAAAAATATAAAAAGAGAACACGTTAGGTTAGCTGCTGCTGTGGTACCAGAATGCGCATGATCATAGACATACGAACAGACAGCCCATGAATATCTCCCATGCTTCCTAATGAAAAATAGAAGCTTGCGCCGCTTTCTTGGTTTTCTCTTTCCTGGTTTTCTTGTTGTTCGAAAGATCATTGCACCGCCACCACGAAATACATCGAAGCCGTCATAGAAAGCGTTCTAATCTTACATTTCTTTTGCAATGCGAGTAAAACACACTGATATGGTTCGGATACATTCATATTCTGAAAGGATGGGTATGCCCAGTGTTAAAGATCACTTTCGGAGCGTAGGGGCCCGCTTTCAACCTCAGCCCGGCCAAGAAAGTTATTCAGTTTGAGATACGTAGGCAGTTCTATGACGACTCAACCAAAGAACTGTCTCTCCGTCCCTCTGCCACGAAAGACGAACATCACCATAAAGAAATAAATTAACAAGATGTTTTTCTTGGTGGGGCCGGATTTGAACCCGGGCCCTCACTCTCCAAAGGCGAATGTCAACCACTGGGCCACACACCCATACTTTCAGACTTTGCATATATCTTGAAGACATGGATGCATTGCACCAGCGGTGCAAAACAAACGTCAAAAGCAACTCTTTGTCTGATGGATAGACGAAGAACTTCACTGAAGTCCAACAGGTCGCGCAAGTTTCCTAGCCCAAGCTGGCCGTTCCCACGTTGGGACCGAAAGGCCTATTCGGCCGCTTTATGGGCCCGTTGGGTTACCAACAGCTGTCCCTCTAATGTGAGCGTCCCATCGCTCTTCAGTGTTTTCCTTGTCACTGCGCAACGCGAAGCAACGCCATATCATATGAGTGAGATCTATGGTGTCGTGGCATTAATCGCATATTGTAGGAGTAGAGAACTTCCGATAAATCTTCTCAATTAACTGCGGGTTTGGATGGGTTCTTCTTTGTAAGAGTCTCAGCGTAATCACCTGAGCCCTTTGCGGAGAGGGGGAAGACCCTGCGTTCTTGGTAGAAGTGCTTGGTTGGCTCGCTGTGCGAAATGAGGCGATGCCTGCAATCTGGAACCTCAGCATCTTCTTTCCTGGTGGCTGCCCGGTTGGCAAGACCTCCTGTAGCACTGTGAGCAGATTCGTTGAGGTTAGCGGGAGCACCGTTGATTTCTCCCATATGAGCAGGAAGCCAGATTATCGCGTGCGGTTGGACGACCTATCCCGCGAGAATTGCCAGGGCCTGTATAAGCGGTATTCACGCGGGGGGCAAACCCTCGGGGGATAAAAGCGGATCTTAGTGACGTCACCTTGGGAGGATAATTCCCCACAAATGTGCCCCACTCACACGGACGAGGCGAGCGGAGGGGGAGACCAGTGTTACCAGACTACTCTGGTGGCTTGTACCTCCCGTGTCAAGTTGCTGACGACGAGCTGAAGACGACCACCTGCAGACGGGACACCGACTGCCGCCCTCTGCAGAAGCAAGTGCACCAATGTGGCCAAACAAGATGTCAAAATTCTGCTATATCCCACACCGTCGGAGGTTCGTTTTTTCTGTTGGGGGAAAGCGTCCCCGTGTCCTCCGCACGCTAAAAAAATAACCAGAAAAGGGAGTAAACTGCTTGCGCTCTAGTGCATTACCCTTTCTGGGTTTTGTTGTACTACGTACCACTCGAGGTAAAAATTTACTCTCATGCTGAGTTTTTACACGCAGAAACGGTAGTAGTTATTTACCCCGCTGAGGTTTTCAGCGAGTATAGTCAGAGTAATTTTTTACTGTCTTTACAATGGTTTTTCGGTGATTTATGAGAGTTAATTCTTGGTCGACAGTTTCTTGTGGCTGAGGTAGTAGTAATTATTTACTCTTTTAGCTCAGTTCTCGCGGCTATTTCTGGTGGTAAAAAAAAGAACTAGGGCTTGCGATTGCACCATGATCCATCGTAATTCGAATCTAATCAACGTAGAAAACACAGTACCCATGACATATACGGAGATAGACACAAACAAACACACGCACACAACCAATGCAAAATAAAACACCACATCAACCGCTCCCCAACCGTACACTAGCCACCCGGTATATATAAGCACCGCATCTTGATCTGCCATGTAGTGCCGGTAAGAGACTTATGTTTTGCTTGCTTGAACAATAAAGATTCACAGCGTATACGCGTAAGCTTGTAAGGTTGGCGGCAAGTCGCCATGAGTCACACCGACCTTTTAGTATAAAGCCGCTTTATCTCACCTTTTTGATTATCCAATTATTCGCTGGCACTCCGTGTTGGCCGCACCCGCGTTCGCAGGGCTGATGCACAAACCCGCAAAATATACCTAAGCACGCACAGACCACGGCGGCTCAACAATTTTTTGATTGCGCAGCGGTGCACAAACACAGTAGCAGCCCATATCCAGGAACGCCGGCGAAGACGAGCGGCGCCGCGCCTGTACTGGCTTCTTACCGACGGCATCACTAGGCCTTTTCGAGGAGGACGGCTTAGGACGGCTATGTGATGAACGACAGCTGGCGATCACAGAATGAATCTCCTGTGCAATTTTCGTCGTCGTTATTTGAGACACCAATTAAAAATAGGTGTCCGCTATTCGCGACGTCTTACGGAGCGATGCACTCACAACGAACGAGACGGCTCGCAGGCCCGGTTTTCGCCGTGCTCGTACTCGCAGTGCACCGGCGGCCGCACGTTGGTTCCGTCTGCCTCGTATCGGGGATCGCATTCACGCTAGATATTTCACAGCGGCTGCCGAATGGAGCGAAATACGCAGTTTAGAGTGCACACAGTTCGGGCTGTTCATTAAAACAAAAGCTGTGCAGCGCTTTTTTCACCTGCTCCGGCGATGCACTCACACCGGCCGCTGGCCGGCTCGGTGCCGACGATGTAGCGAAGCCTTTTTCTGATTGCTTCGAGGTTGTAGCCGGTGCACGGAAGCGAGGTATCCGCGGCGTAGAGGCTCGGTGGCTTCGCTCGTACGTGTACTGCCGCTCGATGATAAAACCCCGTGAGATCCAGCCTGCTGTGCTCAGCCGGACGCCGGCGCGAGTCGAACTTGCCATCACCGCAATCAGACATATATAGCGCAAGCTTCTTACACTCGCTTGTCTTTCCAGCAGGTTTTTTTTTTTTAATGCGAAGCATTTCTTAGCGAACTTCTGCGACTTTGAGCGTATCTATCTATCTATCTATCTATCTATCTATCTATCTATCTATCTATCTATCTATCTATCTATCTATCTATCTATCTATCTATCTATCTATCTATCTAGTCGCCTACGACTTTGTGCTCTCCTGGTCGCTTGGTTGATCGAATGTGCACCAAAATTGGTATGGCATAACACGACTGTATGACGAACATAAATGACAAGTCATAACATGAAAATCACGACACGCATGTCATGTACAGCATGATTTGCATGCTACGCTCATGGTGCGCTGGCGGCCTTTTCGCTAGTTCGATATACACCAAAATTGGTATTGCGCGACGTGACTGTGTGAAGAACATAAAAACACGAGTTAACATGACAATCATGACACGCATGTCATGTACAGCATGACTTACGTTCCACGATCATGGCGCGCTGGCGGCGGTTTCGCTAGCTTGATCTACCCCGAAATTGGTATTGCGCGACGTCACTGTGTGAAGAACATAAAAACACGAGTTAACATGACAATCATGACACGCATGTCATGTACAGCATGACTTACGTGCCACGCTCATGGGGTGCTGGCGGCAGTTTCGCTAGATTTATATACACCAAAATTGGTATCTTGTGACGTGACTGTGTAACGAACATAAATAACACGAGTTAACATGAAGATCATGACACACATGTCATGTACAGCATGACTTACGTGCCACGCTCGTGGGGCGCTGGCGGCGGTTTCGCTAGCTTGACCTACCCCGAAATTGGTGTTGCGTGACGTGACTGTGTAACGAACACAAATAACACGAGTTAACATGAAAATCATGACACGCATGTCATATACAGCACGACTTACGTGCCACGCTCATGGGGCGCTGGCGGCGGTTTCGCTAGATTTATATACACCAAAATTGATATCTTGTGACGTGACTGTGTGACGAACATAAAAAGCCGGCAGATCCCACGCATTGTGGGAATCGATGTAATGCGAAGCAGCCAGCAAAGACCTGCATACATCGTCTTGTATGTCATTGAGGAAAATGCGTGTCATGGTTTTCATGTTAATTCCTATTATTTATGTTCGTCAAACAATAACGTCACGCAATACCAACTTCGGGGTAGATCAAGCTAGCGTAACGGCCGCCAGCACACCATGAGCGTGGCACGTAAGTCATGCTGTACATGACATGTGTGTCATGACTTTGATGTTAACTCGTGTTATTTATGTTCGTCACACAGTCACGTCCCAAGATACCAATTTCGGGGTAGGTCAAGCTAGCGAAACGGCCGCCAGCGGCCCATGAGCGTGGCACGTAAGTCATGCTGTACATGACATGCGTGTCATGATTTTCATGTTAACTCGTGTTATTGATGTTCGTCACACGGTCACGTCGCAAGATACCAATTTTGGTGTATATAAAGCTAGAGAAACGGCCGCCAGCGCACCATGAGCGTGGCACGTGATGCTGTACATGACATGTGTCATGACTTTCATGTTAACTCCTGTTATTATATTCGTCACACAGTCACGTCGGAAGATACCAATTTTGGTGTATATCAAGCTAGCGAAACGGCCGCCAGCGCACCATGAGCGTGGCACGTAAGTCATGCTGTACATGACATGCGTGTCATGATTTTCATGTTAACTCGTGTTTTTATGTTTGTCACACAGTCACGTCGCGCAATACCAATTCCGGGATAGATCAAGCTAGCGAAACGACGGCCAGCGCCCCATAAGCGTGGCACGTAAGTCATGCTGTACATGACATGCGTGTCATGATTTTCATGTTAACTCGTGTTTTTATGTTCGTGCGCATGGCTCCACCTGCTCATGGTTCCGCGTTTCGAAAGCTGGAGTTAGCAGAGCGAACCCGCCAGGAACTTACTCAACGCTCGTAGCCGCTGAAAGCAGGCAAAACATCGACGTGCTAGCCCGCGCGGTTCCCTCCCACTGCGTATGAGTGGACTTCTTCAAGGGCTACACTTTGGTTGGATTTCTTCGGTGGGAGCAACGTGCAGCGTGCAGCGTACGCTTCCGACGTTTCTATTCGCGCACTCGCCGATTGTGTAGCTTAGACACAGTTTTTCTCGACCCGTGGTCTTTGGCAGCTGTGGACAAATCTCTGCCATTTGACACCCGGTTGCTTGGATGGCAGGGAAGAGGCCCGTAACGCAGTGGATGCGGGCGCCGGAGCGGCGTCTGCCCGGTCCCTTCGATAGTTACGTTTCGGCATAAATTGCTTCAACGTTGGAGTTATCTCAGCGGCTATCTGCCCAGTTCAGTTCAACAGCAGCCGCATTAGAAACATCTCTGCCATTCAATGAACGATACGCGTACATTCCGAACTACAGTCATGTAGCACCCGCTAAGCTTGCTCTCACCCCTAAGAACTTTATTGTCTCCGTTCTCATGTGCGTACAACACGGCAGTAACCTCCAGCGCTTCGGTGGAACGGCTCTTCTGCATTCTGAACGAAATGCTCACGAGAACATATGTTCGTCTGTCGGACATCAGCATCAAGATGGAACTCTTGCAGAGTTCAAGCATGACATTTTACTAGCTGCGAATATTTATACTGGACATTATTTCCCACTCATACTGCAATATTCAATCCGTACGCATTACACGCGTGGTAGAAGAGTAAAATAGCAACCAATTGTCACACAACGCGAATTCTGTAACCCTGGCGTCACACAATGCGAATCGCGCAACGAGTGGGTTGTGTGAATGCTTCCAACCCATTACAAAGGGTTCTGCCATAATACTTCATCTCATCGGCCACAGCATCAACAAAGTGCACCACGGTTCTTCGCAGAATGACGAAAAATTTCATAGTGGCTGCTTCTCTACTTCAGAAAAATTATGACGACTTATAGCGAAGCGGGTTTCTCGCAGTGGCTAGGTTTCTCGTAGTGGCTTGTGGCGTAGTCGCTACGTTGCTAGTGTAGTTGTATTAGTAGCCACAAAACAGTTTTTAACGGGCTCTAGAAATGCCGCTCTTCGAGCTTTCGCTGTGACTGTGCTGCGCTTTCCGCGCAGGCCTGGCGTTTTTTTCATTGTAAGTAGTTTGAGTACTAGTGAATAATTTTACTCGGGACTATTGGCGTCATCGGGCGCATTCCAAGACGTCCCATTGGTGGCGCATATTATATCCGAAACTTACCTTATTTGCTCGATTAGTAGAGCACTGCTGTTGATATTGACGTTTTACCCCGATTTCTGGCTCACAACCAACGACGCCAACACCGAAATTTCTGCCAAAACGAGCTCTTTAACGCTATCGCGTTAAAACATTTGTGTAATGGATCCATTACTAGCCTAACCGGCTCCGGACTCAGATACGTGATACGTGTCACTGTAAGATTTTTGTCTTTGAATAAAACTTTCATTTTTCAACTGCACGTCGCCAATTTTAACCCAGAAATGCCTACACGACATCCATCAGTAGGACATCTTGGTTTTGGGACAAAACACCGATTAATCTTGTTAAAAGTACATGAACTTTTCTACTTTCTTAGTTTTAGTTGATTCGTATGGCTCTGGTGGTACCACATAAGAGTAAGTGTTTCCTTGCCGGGCAAGTTTTGGCCAGCAATATTTAATTCCGTAAAAAGAACGTCCCGCTCAGGACACAAATACGTGAACGCCTGCACGAAGCCAAGCGCCTAGTGACTAAAGTCGATGAACTTTACGTGCGTAGCCCGCGATTTTTTCCCTGCGGAAGGGCTGCACCCGAATGCAGTACGATACGCCGGAAGTTTCATGACGGGCGCGTCGCAAGCACGACGCGCTGTCCCCGCTGAGTCCTCAGCGTCGCAGACGGCATAGCAGGATGCCATGAAGAACAGTTGGTCCACGGTGGCACTATTTGTAATAGCGTTCTCGTGACCACCTAGAGCACCGCGAAGGGCGCGCAGAGCCACTGACACGGCCATTTCCTCGGTGGCTTCCGATGCGTTAGGCGTGACGAGGCCGAGGAGAGCCCGTGCAATTAGCCTTCCAGCTCCCCCGTAGTTAAGCGCGGGATGCAGCTGGGTGTGAAAGAAGGGATAAGAGAACAACAGTGGCTCCGCCGTCAAGTTCGGCTCCCGATGCCAGAACCCACTACGCACGACGCCGTCAACTCTGAGGATGTCGTAGAGTCCCGACGACGTCAGCTCGTGCCTCGCCTCTTTGAACGCCACCCATTCGGCGAAAAACGAGAGCTGCGGCACAGGCAGGACGTCCAGGTGTACCGACGTGTCAGATGGGCCAATGATGTCGGTCGATGAAGCCATGTCGGGAACAATCAAGGTCAGTAGGTCGCGAGTGAAATTCCCTCCCACGTGGGGTGCAGAAAGCATACTGAACCAAGCGAGTCCCGTCATCCGCTCGACCTCGCGCAGACAGCGTTTTGTCATCCTTGCTGGCATAAAATAAAGCGGACGGTCACGGGTGGTGGCGTTCCAGTCGTCGACCATCCAGCCGATTTTCAGGAATGCGCTGTAGGCGATGTATTCTGCCACATCATTTTGCCTGCGACTCGCAAATTCGAGCAGGCTGTTCAACGTGCCGAGGAGCCTCGTACTCTGCACGTGGACGAAGGTCTCCTCCGAGAGGTTCATTGCTGGAGGCACGGCGGCACGAAGCGCATCGAGCCATGCCTTAGCAGGTGCTGCCGGAGTAAACGTTTCTGTCATCGTTTCTAGGCGCAGGTTCAGTGGCCCCATTTCGGGAACTGCCCCTGAATTCTCCAGAAGAGCGCTCACCAGCGCGTCCAATGACGACTTCCGGACTACAGCTGCGGGAATTTGCTCGTCCAGCAGACCTAAAATTTTGAAGGCCCCCTCGACGCCCGCTCTGTATTTCCTGCTCTTACCAATCTTTCTGAGCACATCCGCCCGTTTCTCCAGAACATTACTCCGGGCAATGTAAACCCTGGTCGACGCGTTTTCATACGAATCAACTGTTAACTGGAACCAGATGTGGATGTCCCAGTTGAGAGACAGGTCTACTAGTGTAGTGAGAACCGCGTGAGGGCTGCTGCGCCACTGATGAGGCAAAACGCCGCGGTCCCTGAGGAACGCTCTCAGTTCGCTCGGGTTGCGTCTCGCTCGTAGGCAGGAACTGACGAGGCCAGCAACTCTGTCTGAGATGTCCGCTGGGCTGGCCGACTGCGTGGAGTTCGAGGCGAGCACGGACTGCAGCGCCTCCCTCTGAAGTCTCACCTCGGCCATCTCACGCACGGACGGAACGGCGGCTCCCCGTCGCCAGCGACCGCACACGAAGTCGTACAAGCTCCGGCAGGGATTACGGTACACATCGAGTGATGCCTGAAGTTCCCAGGCGTATCGCTGGCAGGCGTGACTGTCGCAAACTGTGCGTAATGTCGACAGAAGCTCGTTGCCGTGCACCAGGACAGGGACTTGGCGAGCGGCGAGCGTCTCGTCAGCCAGAGTCATGAATTTGATTAACATGGCGGCTCCCAGCAGGATTGCCAGAAACGTGGCCGCCTTCCGAACACCTCTGAGCAGCATGATGGAATAGTTCACCACCCGGTCCAACAGCCTCTCGCGTGGCTGCAAGTTTTAAGAAGATGCGTGTTGTTACGGATGACGCAAATCTAGCAAGCACACGGGCAAACGCGAGCGCTAACGTCGAGATAAATGTACGGTAAATAATCAGTTGCGTTCTTTCTTCCATTAAAATTACTTCGAAATTAGAGAGTGTCAAGCGTCGTGTTCCCGAATAGTTGTGAACTTTCCGGTACCACTACAAGGGCGCATTCTTACCTACAACCCAACCAAGAAACTGATTACGAAACTGAACGCAATGAGTGGGTCGTTTAATACTTGCAACCCATTACAAAGGGCTAAGCCATAATTCTTCATCGTCATGAGTCACAGCTTCAACAAAGTGCACATAACGCCTCACAGATGTGTAGCGGTTACCACGCTTCTCTACAGAATGGCGAATAATGGCATATTGGGTGCTTCCCTACGTCACAAAAATTATGATTAGTGGCGTAATTGGTACCTTGCAAGTGTACTGAGATTAGTTGACCCAAGATTAGTTTGACCCAAGATTAGTTGACCCAAGCCTACAACGGGCTCTATACTCCGTTTCACAAGCTGTTGGCAGTGTTGTGGAAGGTACGGGCGCTTTCAGGCAATCATGACCGAGCGCACTTCATAAGTGTATTCCTACGCGGATGTCGCGTCCGTTAATTCGAACGGTGGCCCCGTCTGTATGGAAGTAGGTGTGGTATAATAAATATCTTTTAATTCTTGTAGCACATGGTGCTTGGTAACTTTTTGATCTGTTTTGATCTGTTTTGCTTATGTACGGACGGGAAGACAGGCCTTGCAATGAAACT
This sequence comes from Rhipicephalus sanguineus, assembly GCF_013339695.2. Taxonomy (NCBI): domain Eukaryota; kingdom Metazoa; phylum Arthropoda; class Arachnida; order Ixodida; family Ixodidae; genus Rhipicephalus; species Rhipicephalus sanguineus. The sequence goes on from NC_051179.1 coordinate 114,241,866, forward strand.
GGCCCGACCTTCTCTATTTATCGTCACCCGGCTCGTATGAGTTCTTGGGCCTTTAGAGTTTTTAACACGAAAGAGTTTTATGCCGGGGTCCACCAAGACTTCAGTGACGTATTTCCGTCACGGAAATGACGTCGAAAAAACTTACACGATCAGATGGCAAAGAAAAATAGGTTCCGACAACGGGCATCGAACCCACGACCACCCGGTCCGCAACAACAGATGCCCGGCACGCTATCCACTACGCCACGGTCACGTACTCTAGAGGCTTTAGAAACGCGCCTTTTATGCCTACCACTTTCCCGTCGGCGGGCTGGTGTTGCCCTCTGGGAGCGGTAAGCTAAAGTAATTCGTCATTACTGTGGCTTCCGCGATTAGCACCTACAACGCGTTACACGTCAGTCCCATTCGGCGCGTTTTCAATAGAAGTTCAATTTTGTCAATGCCTTAACACAACGCGAGGTGGCGACCTTGGCATAAGCGTCGTAAAAGTGTCAGCCTCGCTCACAGCATCACGTAATCCAAACCAAAAATAGCTCTGCGACACGCGCCTGCCTCACCTGGCTGTAACACCGCCTTTCCCGCTCACGCGCTCGCCTAGAGAAAAAAAATCACAGCATATCCACGCGGTGAATGATGATGAGTGGGGCGAAGCTACGGAGGGAATCATCTGTAAACCGTGAAACTCTTCCGTGAAATGCGCCCAGTACATAATATAAAGAGTGTGAAACATCGTGTGTATATTAAACATCAACTTTTATTGTACTGTTGGTTTACGTGGTCCCTTCATTATCACTTGTGATCGGTGAAATGCAAGGAAGAAGTCCGCTCCCGAGCGAAAGAGCGCCAAGAGCCACCGCATTCCCCGCTCGCCCTGTGCGAATTAAAGGCAAGGCTAGAGGGAAGACAGGACGCGCGTTCCACGACGCGAGGTCGGTAGCATGCCCAACGAAAGCCAACGGAACGCGATCGTGCAAGTGCTCCGGCTTCGCATCGCCTCATGGTTCCATTTAGCGTCCCAAAACCAAACATATTGCTCAAAGTGTGCCTTGCGTTTTTCGTAGAAATAATTTCTTTATCCTGTACATTAAGACGAAAAGTTGAAAGCTCACTAGAGTGTATCGCCCGCAAAGTATGTCTTTTAGTGTGATTTAACTCTCGTACGGCAGGGTCCTCCCGCCGTTGCCGGTCCACCTCGCCCGTTGACGATCGGGCGAGGTGGCTAAATACAGCTACTGCTACTACACTTTAAGAAAAACATCTGGCGTTCTTTCGTTCTGCTTTTACAAAACATCTGGCGTCTTTCGTTGGTTTATTTCATCAATCAACGGCGTTTTGAACAAAATTTTTATTGTTTAATCACGCACAGGAGAAATCTCACCAGGCACTACCTTGGAGGTAAACAATGGCTGCTAATGGCAATGAGAGACAGAAGAAGTCGGCCTTTAGCTAACACTTACACTTCTACTTCTACTAACGTTTCCTACTGGAACATGCCAATGGCTGCTAATGGGGAATGAGAGACAGAAGAATTCGGCTTTTAGTTAACGCGCACGCTGCGAATTTTTTATTGTTCAGCAACGCACAGGAGAAATCTCCCACCGGCACCACCTTGGAGGTCAAAGCGTAAGACTTGTTACTCACTACTACGATCACGACGACTACGAGGGACGAACGGGTGCCGCCTTAAGGAGCTTCGCCCCTAAAATCGCGGCCGGGCTACCGGGGCGGCACGACGCGCTTTGCGTTTCCCTCCAGTCCAGCCGTGGTGTTCAATCGTATTTTAACATGCCGCGGCATGGCGACCAATTTCTGCGTCCAATATGCGACGTTCGTCTGGCTATCGCACCTCGTTCTCTGATTACGCTTTCACCGTTAACTACTACAGCTACCACAAGGGTATGTTTAATCATTGAACATAGACGTTAGTCGTCGGGATGGAGATGTACCACCAATCGTCAGAGTGGGTGCATACGCGTTAAACGGTGCCATAGCTGCCAGACATCAATATATATTGTGGAAACTCTCTAATATCGATGTAAAGTAACATTCAGTTACCTCTGTAAGGGCACGCTTTACTTTCGTGTCATTCCGATTCCTATGACGGAGGGATCAACCATGTTTTTTTTTCAGCATCCTCTGCATCGTCGCGGACACGGTCGGTAGCGTCTCGTCTTTAAAACGCTGCACCACTTTGGCGATAGTTAGAATTTCGCCTTTCTCAAAAAAGCCGTGCACCACTCTTCGCAAGACGCTGAGGTCAAGATCGTCCAGCTTTTTTTTCGATCACGGCCTTTCCCACAACAACGCTTCTTCGGTGGTAGGACTTCGCCGGCGTCTTCCATCTCCCTTTTCTACCGATACAGCGTTCGCTCGCTCACCTCGGTCTCTTTCGCGG
>NC_051179.1:114244360-114262215 GCF_013339695.2 Rhipicephalus sanguineus
GAGGTCGCTAGTTGTCGCCTAGCGTTGCGGTTAAGTCCGGCGTCGGATCACGGCTACGTCGGTTTGTGCCGCTGCTGTGACATTGTGTCGTTAGGTCTTCTTTCGGGCCGCGAAGTTTCGACGTCAAGGCTCCGTGCGGCTTGCGGCGTTTCTTTAGATTTCGTCTTGGCATCGTCGTCGGTAGCGGAGGATATTCGGATATTTCAGTCATACAGCAACCGCACCTCCATCGATTGCTGCCCTTAGTTTTCTGGATACGCGCTAGGTGACGGCACCACAGTCCTCTCGGCGTCTTCTAGGTAGAAAAGACGTGACGCAGTTTTTATTCGGAGTCCCAGTTACTGAAGGTGGCGACTCGGTCGTACGTCTCCAGCCAGCTTTCTGGGTCTTCAATTGATGGATTCCACGAAAGTTGGCGGCTCCCTGGGTTGCCGGAGCAGTATCGGTTGCATGCGGCACAGTAGCTGTCATCGTCCGCTGTGGTCGAGGTCAGGGTCTTGGTTTGCCGGGTCTTCTCAGGGAGATGCCCGTACTCTAGCTGTAGACCTTGTTGCCTGCGGCTTGCTCGCTGCTCGGCGTTAGCGTGGATGTCTTCTTTGCGACTTGGGCTGGGTTCACGGCTTGACGGGGGTGTCCAAAACATGAACGAACAGTACCTCCACCAGATGTCACGGGGTCGTTATGTCGATGAAGACAGCGTCGGCGTGTTCAAGACGAAACTCTTTATTTGGCCGAACCTGTGGTGGGAAACGGAAAGTCAAACTACAGCAGTACGCACTGTACAGTGATAGCGGCGAACAGAGCGTCTGCGGTCAATAAAACTGAGCTGTGGCATAATACATTGTCGGCATTTATACATTCGGCATCGAACGTTCGAGCGTTATCGCTGGGGCCGCGTTAGTTCGAGAATGAACTCATCTGTTCGCGTTTGCGCGCTCAAGCATGACAGACAATCCTAAAATAATCTCGAATGTTCTCAGACATTCTTGCGCGGTTTGCTCAAGTCAGCAGCTACATGTGCAATGGACCGCTAACATAAAACATACAAAGAAAGGAGCATGTGTGGCAATATAATCAGTTGAATCTGTTTAACATCGTTGTTGAATCACCTTGTTTCATCCCTGTTATTTTGTTGTATGGCGTTATGTTGCCTCAGCATTCTGACTGCTGACACAATATCTGACGAGGGTAAAGCGCTCGTATTGTGTCCAGGTCTTCTTTTGTCCTCATTTCAAGCGCAATGTTTATTTTTACAATGAATCAATACCATGTTACCTAATCTGCAGTTCTAAAGAGATCATCTGTGGTTGATCAAGAAGCCAGTGTCTAACGTGTTTAATTATAAAGTGGTCCTTACTAACTTTTACACCCTTTTGAAAGTGCCCTTATAATGCTAACTTCAGTGACATCGAAAACAACTCCAATGGTGGTACACAGGACAAGAGCACATTTCTGGTGTTGTTTCGCATTTCTTTACATCCGTGTATTTTTCGCCCAGTGTACACTAAGAGAAAAGATTACAAGGAAATACTTAACAGCATCTCAATTTTCTATTTATTCGTGTTTTGTCAAAAAGTCTGCACTGAGGATAGTCGGGTGTGTGTGTTTGGTAAGACATTCATTTTTATGGACACTACAGAAAGATAGTGGACTTCTCTTTTCGTGCCATTTTCAGGAATACATTTCTGGTAAAGCAGCATGGAGTTGCTCGCCATCCTGTTTGTATTCGGGACAGTATATCGAGGGAACACTCCGCTGTGCCTCCCTGTACATTATGTCGAACCTTTCGCGTATTTTGCGGCTTTTGGGCACACACTGGGATTGATGCAGAGTGTTATGCACAATACTGTGTGTAACGTTTTCGGTATCGTGTGCATTTGAAAATTGCACATTGTTTAGAAAGATGCCGAGTAGAGCCGGCTTTATTCAGCAAACTCCTAACAGTCCTAACATGTACAGTTGGGCAAGTTCTTGTATATTAATAGTGAAAGAGAGCGTGAAAAAAAAACCGCAACACAAAGAAATGAAGAGGACAGGACAATCCACTACTAGCAATAGAAGTTTAATGAAAGCCACAGAAAGATATGAACACACAGTACGAAAAAATTACAATACTAAAGAATTATGCAGCCACAGAAGGCGCACGAACTTGACTAAAAAAGCCAAACACGTGCTAAACTTCAGTTGCTAGTAGTGAGTGGTCCTGTCCCCTTCTTTTCTACGTGCTGTGGTGTTTTCACGCTTTCTACAACTATGAACTTAAAGGAGTACTGACATGAATTTTAAAATTTTTTGGGTTGTTGCTCTAAGTGAAAGCATGGGTTACGAGAACCCTAAAAAGAGTGTCGTGGTGCCTGGGGATGCACTGCATATATTTTTAATACCGCTTCTTTCAATCAGCAGTTTCGGTTTCGGTTTCGAGAGGGCGGCTTCATAGTGACGTGTCAAGTCTGCCCGTGACGTTACGGGCAGACTGCAACCCACAAAATATGCACCTGCTGTCCTTTGCTGCCAGTCGAACGTGGTTCATGACGAGGGAACTGTCGTCCAGTGCCTCCGACAGCGATTTCTGTGATTTTTTAGGCTGCATGCAGAACCCAGATTTCGCAAACCAAGTGAGCTGACTTGAAACGTCATAGGGCTGTCCATGCGGTGAAGGTGCCTTGCAGATGCTGGGAGATGAAAACTTTAAAATCAAACTTAAATATTTATACGTGTTTCCCGGATGCGGTGTGGGGAGAGCGTTAACACCACATGCCAAGGAAACCAAAAATGTCCGTTTTGCTGCACTTCAAAATCGTGTCAGTACTCCTTTAAGTCCTGACTGATTTACAGCTTCTGGAAATGTGTGCTCAATTTTTATTCACCCTCATGGCATATCAAGTCCTACGATCCAAATGCCACCAGCCACTATTGAAAGGAAATTTTTTATTCAAAGCATGTGATTGCCTAATTCCAAGTTGAGTGAGTGAGTGAGTGAGTGAGTGAGTGAGTGAGTGAGTGAGTGAGTGAGTGAGTGAGTGAGTGAGTGAGTGAGTGAGTGAGTGAGTGAGTGAGTGAGTGAGTGAGTGAGTGAGAACCTTATGGCGGTCCAAAAGTGGCAGAAGCTGAACGCGACTGGAGGTCTCGCTAGCTTAGCCCGGTGGCTACATCCAGGAAGGTGCCGGAAGCTGGAGCCTCTCGGCGATGTACCGGGTCCTCTGGACTGCCAGGAGTTGGTTGTTGAGTTCCATGCTGCGCATGGCAGCCTCCCGGGAGGATTTGTCTGATAATCCTGACCCCGAATTAAAGGGGCACAGCAAGAGCATATGTTCGAAATTGCAGTGCTCCTGATTACAGAGCTGACAGGTGAAAAGTCTGGATCGATTCTGTTTAGCGTGGCTGGAGTGATGTACGTTTTTGTCTGTAGTTGTCGTAGTGTGACCGCTTGCGCTTTATTCAGTTTAGGTTGTGGAGGAGGGAAGAGCCTGCGCCCCAGTTTGTGAGCTGAGGTGATCTCGCGGAATGATATTCATGGATCCTTGAAGTCCATGCACCCCCGTTCCCGTCCCGTCTGAGGTGGCCGGTCACCGCCGCGGGTAGCTAGTTCACGCGCTAGCTGGTGAGCTCTCTCGTTAGGGTTGCCGGTTGTGGAGGATGAGATGTTGCCCATGCGGGCCGGGAACCATCTGATGTGCGTTAGGGGATCTTCCCCTTCGTTAGCCTCAGCAGTCGTCTTATTAACAATGCTTGCAGCTGCGGCGGAGACGAAGCCGGATGAAAATGACAGTTCGCGAGTCTGAAAAGATGGTAACGTCCCTTCTTTGTTCTTGCAGAGCTACCGCGATAGCCAGTTCTTCGGCTTCGTGAGTGAAGCTGGGGACCACCGTGGCCGCGTTAACTAGTGATCCCTTGGCATTGACGACTGTGACGACATACGCGTCCTTCTTCCAGAATTTGGCTGCATCAACAAAGAGGGCGGTTGAGCTAGAATCGATCTTCCCCAGGATGGCCTCGGCTCTTGCTTTTCTTCGCCCTTCATTGTGTACGGGATGGATGTTCCTGGGGACCGGGTCGACGCATATGGCCCCTCTTATCGCCGAGGAGATCCTGTATTTCTCGGGGGGCATGAACAGGGGTTGCAGCCCTGCCTCCAGGAGGATCCTGGTGTCTGCTTTTGTGAGGGACAATCGGCAAATTTGAGCTGTTCGTTGAGCTTCAAAGAGCTCAGTTGCTGTGTTGCGCACTCCGAGCTGCAATAGCAGCTCCGTGTTGGTGCTTTTTGGAACATTAAGAACCCGTTTAACTCCTGTACTGATAAGGGCATCAATTTTATTGAGCTCCATCTTCTTAAATTCCAAGAAAGGGGCAGCGTAGATAATGCGGCTGATGAGGAACGCATGGAAGGCTTTCATGAGATTGCCCTCTTTAAGCCCTTTCCACTTGTTGGCAATGCTAGAGATGACCCTGGTGAAGCTGTGAGTACTCTTCTCGATACGCCTGAGTACTTCAGTGTTGTTATTGCTGTACTTTCCAATTGTCATGCCAAGAACCTTGATTGAGTCACAGATGGGGATTGTTTTTCCGCTTTTGAACCGCAAGCAAACAGACGCCCCGTCGATCTCCGGCGCCCGCCTCGGGAAACGCTTGCGGAGGAGGAGTTCGTACTTGCTAGATGACAGCTGTAGCCCCGTGCTAGCCAGAAAGTCTTCCGTGACGTCGAGTTCCCGTTGTAGGTTTCCCTACAGCTTGCCAAGAGGGCCCTCCGCCGACCGCGTATATTACGTATGACGTCGTCCGCGTATATTACGTGGCCGATTCCCGGAACGTGGGAGAGCCGCTTGGATAGGTTGTGCATTGCAATGTTAAATAAAAGCGGGGACAACACCGACCCTTGTGGTGTGCCAATGTGACCCAGTGTGTATTCTTTACTCTTGATTTGGCCAATATGAACTGTAGCCTTTCTATCTGCCAGAAAAGACTTAACAAAGGTGTGAAACTTTTCGCCAAGGCCCAAGTTGGAAATTTCATTCAGAATATGCTCATGCCTGACCGTGTCAAAGTCCTTTGTCAGGTCGAGCGCCAGTATCCCTTTGATGTCCAGAAACGCGCTGCCAATTATGGCACTCTTAATGAGGAGCATAGCGTCTTGTGTGGACAAAGATTTCCGGAAGCCCACCATGTTGTGGCGGAAGAGGCCTTCGTCCTCAATGTACTCGATAATTCGGCTATGAATGGCATGTTCAGCTACCTTTCCGAGGCATGACGTGAGCAATATCGGTCGCAAATTCTCTGTTTGAAGGGGCTTTCCCGGTTTGGGTATGAATACGACCTTGGCTGTTCTCCACTCCTCGGGGACTTTGCCATCGGACCACACTTGGATGATTTTTTCTGTAATGACTTCTATCGATGCGTTGTCTAGATTTCTAAGGAGCTTGTTGGTAATTCCGTCTGGGCCGGGCGCCGACCGTCCGTTTAGGTCCCGCAAGGCATGAACAATATCCGCAACCTCGAAAGGTCTATCCAAGGCTGACTGCAGGGATCCTTGGTATTCGGGCCTTGAGTTGCTCCACGAAATGGACTTGCTCTCAAGTTCACTTCGCGAGAATTGTACTTGGATTAATTTTCAATGTGGTAATTATGCATGAGCGATAAAGCGAGAAATTAAACATTAAGAACTTTTGAGCTGCAGATGGCACTAGCTGGTAGGAATATATCGTAAACATAGATGTACTAATTACGCATAATAGAAGTATCGGTAAAATGCAGTCATGTGATTATACCGACAAGTTCCCAAGCACACTTCGAGAAATTTACGATGGTTTTCAGATATCTGAGTAAATATGTAAAGCAATATATGAAAACAACCTTGTCATTTTGTGGGCATTGCTGGAATACTTTTATGAATCTTGGTAAGTGGACCTACGTTCAACAGCACAGGTCTATTTCAGTCCTTTCTGCAGGAAAGTGAACTACACAAACATATATGACAGGTGTGGTGCAATAGGGCAAACTAATGCAATAAAAACTGTACAAAAAATTAACCTGCCTGTCTGCACGGTTGCATATTTCTCAAAAGTGATGCTAACCTTATCATAGGAATTTAGTTGCCCTCATGTGTAGGTTGACACTAAGTTCCTTGGGTATCCCATTTCCTTGGATTGTACTTGCACATTGGAACGGTGAGGTGCACACGTCAGTGTGCATTATGATATTTTACACACTACTTTCATGTTACTTTACTGCTGTGAATTATATATAGTGCTTGGATGTACTGTATATTAGAGGTGTGCGCCGCCACCGCCACATTTTTTTGGTCACGCCGCTCGCGCCGCCGCCGAAGTCGCAAGAGACATCACGCCGCCTCCGCCGCGCGCAATAATTGTGGCGCGCGGCCGTTAGTGTTTTCTTTTAATTCGAATGGGGAATCTGGAAATAAAATACAGCACTTCGCCGGAGGAGCTCTTCTCGATGTGTCCATGTAATGAATAGTCCATTTCAGCAGCCGTCATGACATCACGAAGCTTTCAAACACTCTCGACGCTAATGATAGGGACGGAATGCGTTTCTATGCAGCGAACGCAGCACTGAAATATCCGATTTTCGGTGCACATGCCTTTTGAACGTGTTAGCCATCGATTTAGGTTTAATGCGGCCGCTCGTCTAACGCAGCTGTAAGGTCGGTACGCATTCCCTGCATCGTTATCAAACATCTGGGACACATTCATATGCAAATTCAGACTTGAAAACTTCCTGTTTCTGTGTATTTCGTCCACTCACTTCTTACGCTAGGAATGTGCTGCCGGCTTCGGTGCGGCGACCAGGTCAAGAGCGAGGTGACATCACGGCTCACCGCTTTTTCGAATCACTGAATGCGCTCTGCCGAAATGTACTGTGAACATCTCCTTTGGATGAACGCATCGAGAATAGCTCCCCAGAAGTTGCAGTATCTTTTTCTTCTTCAGAAATATCACGAGTATCGCCTGACCTTAACGCTGCCGCGTCCTCCAGCCTTACAGGGCGACTACCCAACTCGCTGGATAGCATATTCTTGGAGTCTTGGACCTAGTACACTGTGCAAAACAAATAAAATAGATAAGTAATATATATATATATATATATATATATATATATATATATATATATAGATATATATATATATATATATATATATATATATATATCGTCGGTCCGTTAGTACACTTTTTCCTTTCATTCTTACTCGAGCAAATCGATAAATCAATACACAAGTAAAGAGAATAGCAAATTTAGAATGTTGCTGAGCTAGTTGGTAGGCATTCATGTTAAGAAGACTGACGTGGAAACACGGACATAAGAGAAAAGTTGAGAGAGTGAACAGCTATCTCTCACGTAGACCAGTACTCGCACTTCATAGGTATGGCCTCTTACGTGGGAATGCGCAGATAAATATTTGTGTCTACCTCCGGTTCCGCCGCTGTGTGTGATTTTTCAGTTGTTAGCGGCGTTTTTGGTGTCTTGACTACTCTCCTGTGTCCGTGTTTGCACGCCCTGTTTTTATAAAGGGCCCCTAAAATTCTCTAAAAATACAACAAAAAAACTAAAACAACGAGCGTGTTATTCTCTCTTGGCCTTTCTTGTCTTTTGGTGCACTTCGTGATGCCAGAACAGTGATTCACGTGACATCATCAGGGTACATACTCTCGACTGGTCCATATACGAGAAATAACAGTTGCGATTTGTCTCCCATACTGCTTTGCTATGCAGCCGCCCACCCGCTCTTGCCTCTCTCGCACGACTATCGTGCACGAATAACTCATTTCGCTCCATTTTGTGCGTTTGCGACCGCGCATGCACAGATAACAGATTGTAGTCGACAAGCGCGAAATCATGATAGGTTCACGCTTAGTGCTGTCATTGTACGCGTGCTTGATGAAGAAATAAGTGGTGAGGAGATGTCCTCTGTAAGAAGTGTATTGAAGGCGAGAACGAAACCAATGGAAAAAGCGCCGGGTTATATGATTCTTTTCGCGGAGGCACTCTTTACAGCGGAGACGATGCAGCTTTCCAGGAAAAAGGCGAGCCCGTTTCGATGGTTTCTTGTATATTTTTTATTGCGTTAGGAATTGTATGGACACTCAGGACAGGTTTTCACCGTCGCCGTCGTGTTCCCTATAAACTGTAAATCGATAACATCGCTCCGCGCATTGTATGTTCTACCTGCGAGTACAAGCTCGCGAGCGTTGGCAAGGAACATGGCTAAAGCAGAGATGAAACAAACTGGCCATCTCCGTCACACGGAATAACATCAACCCGCGTGCGAGGCCTGCCGTCGATTGCTCCTCAAGCAGAAGGAAACGCCCCGCCCGTCGTTTGCTGGGCGAAGGAGCAGGAAGGGATGTCTGGGGAGAGGGACTGCGTCACTCGAGCAGCAACTGTGAACATTTACTATAAGGGCGCGGTCGAGAGCGCTGGCACGCGCGTTATTTCGGAACATCCCCCAGCGAACGGTTCGTATACCTTCTACGCGCTTTGAGCGCTGTGAGCACTGTGATCTCACTGCTTCGCGCTCAGACCACTGATACGACAAACTGACCGAAAACCGCTTCTCTCTCGGGAGCGGCCATATCCCCATACACCAGCGTTTTGTAGAATTAAGTGAGATCGGAAGAAAAAGAGTTAGCTGCTAGCCCTCGTTCATGTAACATTACGGCGTGGACTTATCGCATTCACTGCTTCGCCCCTCCCCCCCTCTCCACGCCGCGCCGGTCCGTTGAACTCCGCGCCGTTCACGCGCCGCCGCCGGTGATTTTGGGTTCGGCGCACATGTCTACACTCTTAAAAAAAAGAGAGTCAAAAGGGAGTCACGTCTGCTTGACTCTCTTTGTGGCAGCCGATGACCACCTTTTTTTCTAAGGGGAGTCACAATGCTCTGGTCGACGCTCCTGAATGAATAGATGACTCCCTTGCTCCAAGGGAGTCAGTGATGGTTCTGCATATACAGGGTGGGTTTTTTTTTAAAAAAGAAAGCTTCACTGGCTGCGACCAAGATACAGTTCGCTGCTTTGGCTTGTGGTATACCGAAAAATTTTGGTTGAGAATATATAACATGGGATCGTAAAATGGGGAATTACGCACGTATTGTGTTATGGCTTCAGTTACGATATTGCTGAAACGGCGCTTCGAAAACGTCTACAAGTAAACAGGGTTCTTAAAAAATCTTGCCCCCAAGCGAAACATTGAGAGTTATGACAACGTTTAACAATGCCAGCGCTGACAAATTTGCGAATATTCGCACGTTTGCAAGCGAGGTTTGTAGATTCCTACGAGAGCATGTATGGCAGAAAACATAGAGTTTCTTACAATAATACCTAGAGGGGAATCTGGCGCTAGTGTCTACGCGGGATCCTTGAGCGGCGCTTCAACTACCATGGGAATGATGGGAAGTACAGGCTTCGGATTTGCTTCGGATGTATTAGGTTCTTGAGATTTGCGACGCTTGTTTGCTGAATGTAAAACAAAGCGATATGAAGTTATTTCCAATTAAAACTTGCTTCATTCTTTTGCACGTAAAACTTATTGCAAAAAGTTTGCGTGACCGTGAGATAGAACTGAAACGAGGAAAATTTGACCACCAGGGTATGCATTGCTCTGCATTTGCGTTCCAGATTTGGCATCACAATATAATGAATTATTTTCTTTAGAACACTTAAAACAAACACGCTTGTTTTTCCCTCGAAAGTACGCACTATCTATTTATAGAAATAACAGTACTGTATTGATGAGAAGCACTTAACGTATCGTCTGCTGCGATGCCAGGTGCGTCTGTCCAAGTGGTCTGCCTCCAACGCTTCTCTCGTTGTTTGTGAAGTGAAGTCAGAGGAGCGCGACGGTGCGTCTACTTAGCTTCGCCGTTGTTTTGAAGCTGATTTGAACGTGTTTTGGTAAGCCGCTTATCAAACAAACGTGAACGCGATGCATTTGCTGCACTGACATGGAACGCTACTCTGTGCAACGGTGAGTGCACGACGCTTTGCTAAAACTGTCAAATACAACTTGTAAAGCTGCAGCGTCGCAGGAAACCAAGAAATCTAGCGGTCTCAGCCTCTTTGAACAACAAGGCGCTGCTTGAGTGCTTGAAACGCACCCCACTACCCAGGCCTCGCGAAGAACGAAACTGAAACTGTAGAAAAAGATCCGTAGACAGTTCGCTAGCTAACGCTATCCAATCCGAAGCCTGTACTTCCCATCATTCCCATGGTGGTTGAACGATCGCGCGCCAGTTTCCTCTAGGTTATTGTATGAAACTCTATGGCAGAAAACATACATTTATTAGTGAAATGGTCGTGCATGGTGTTGAACGCACTGGCGATCGGGAACACATCTAACTCGACGGCCGTAAAAACATGTTCCGCAAAGCTGGCATGATAACCGCGCAGACCGGTTATCAAGGCGACCCTTTACCGCGTCTCCTAAAGAGCGACAATACTACCAGAATTATAGCGCGCGTGGTCATCATTTCTGCCCGCCACAGCTAAACTATCCCCCGTATTCAGAAACGCTCTTTGACTTGAACTTGACTTGCCACCACCTTCAACGCGTTTCGAACGCGCTGCCTTTAGGCGGTGCCAAGGCAGCACAGACGCATTTCAAACGCGCTGTTCAAGACGGTGGCAAGTCAAGTTCAAGCCAAGGAGCGTTTCTGAATACGGGGGTATATCTTCACGATAATCCGCGCGGGCCACCAAATCGCTCAGCAAACGTTGAGCGCAGCTAGGCACGCACACACGGCCTCCCGCCTCTCCCTAGCCCCTAGAGCAGGGATGCACGTTCACCTGCGCCCCCCTCCCACCGTACAGCCCTTACAGACACACACATGGCACGCTTCGCCTCCTCCACCCTGATATTATTCATAGAGCTTTAACTATGCATGGATGTGTGTCTATAGCACCAAAGCAAAACCGAAACCATGTGGCAGTTCGTGGAGGCTACTTTAATCCAAAGCCGAAGCCATCAATACGAGACAGCCATTTTGGCCTGGCCTGGCGTCGTTGGACGGCATTGTTCGTGATCCGTCTCGTTGTGGTCGTTCTTTAGTCCGCCAGAATAAACTGTGGTCGTCAGGCGTGATTGCAACTGATTGTTTGCGTGACTTTCTTCGTGCTATGCCATGGCGTAGTATCGTATCGTCGGCTCGCTCTGCCGTGTCTGGCTGATCGTTTTGCGTGACTTTCCTTCCGTGCATGCATTCGTGGGCGTAGTATCGTGTCGTCGGCTCACGCTTGCCGTGACTGGCTGAAGCAGTGTCACTCAGTGTTTGGGAAAAGCAGCCTCCGGACGGAGAAGTCCCTGCAGTAAGCGTCGTTTCGTCGTGAACTTGCCTGAGCAAGATGGCAGCGCATGACGGATCCCAGTGGCACCGACAGACGAAGCCTGTGGACGACGCTCCTACGGTCGTTATAGATTTCAGGTGAGTTCTGCCGGCTTCTGCCTACAACTCTTTTATTCGCTTCACACGTAGCTTTGCCACTTGTCTTTCTGATGTTCCAGTTGCACGGATTTTGCTATCGTGTTTCAATGGCTTGGCAACGACGAAAACCGCACTGGTTTTCCAGTAGCGGGTAAAACGGAGTGGTGCGCGCCAATATCGTGTTTCCTTATTCCATACATGCCAGAAAACATGAAATTGCGAGTTGAAATCTCGGTTGCAAGTCGAGTGTGGTGACACGTAGCAACGTTGCACCGATATATATTTGAAGGGTAAGTAAGATCAGCTGATCAAAATCAATCTAATGCACCCGGCCCGAACATGCCTGATATCCAGATCATGATTTTGGCTCGTGAAACTCTAGAATTTAGTGTTTCTTTCCTTTGCTACCCAGACGTTGAAACACGTTTAATACGTATTTATTCGCTGCATATTCGAACTTCTCGCCGTGTTTGCTTGTTTGTGTGTGTGTGTGTGTGTGTGTGTGTGTGTGTGTGTGTGTGTGTGTGTGTGGTGTGTGTGTGTGTGTGTGTGTGTGTGTGTGTGTGTGCGTCCGTGCGTGCGTGCGTGCGTGCGTGCGTAACTGCTATAAAACTTTGATGCAATAGCTTTTGTAGCACGGTTTCATTTAATTGAAACAGTGGTGACTTGATCTTATGATGCTAAAAATTATCATGCAACAAAGGTAATGTGAGTTCACTTCAAAGTTGTAGTTTTTTTTTTTTTTTTGTCCACAAACTGCATACGAGCATAACCTCATCCTCCTGTGATACTTGCTTTGTCTAATGTGGTGTGGTGCTAGTACCTAATAGTAAACACAACACCGGCTAGTAATAATGGCAGTAAACATACTGCTCAAACGCTGTGTTGCGTGGATATTGGATGCCTTTGTTATACCAGCCGTGGTTCAGTTCGTTATTATTTTCAACACAATCCTTTAAATGGACTTGGAATTTACGCTGCGAAGCCCAAGGACGCGGTTTCTATTCCTGACCCCGCAGCTGCATTTAGAAGGGGGCGAGATACAGAAACTCCCATGCCCTCTGATTTGTGCACGTTGAAGAACTCCAGGTAGTTGAAATTAATCCGATCTCCCACTATGTAGCACCGCTTAATCGCATTGTGCTTTTCGCTCATAAATCTCTAGCAATTATACTTCGTCATTATACCTCGAAACACTCGCTGTATCCTATTTGAATTCTATTCGCCATAGTCTGCAATGAATATTTAGCACTTTTTACAGCAGGGTACCTCATTT
This sequence comes from Rhipicephalus sanguineus, assembly GCF_013339695.2. Taxonomy (NCBI): domain Eukaryota; kingdom Metazoa; phylum Arthropoda; class Arachnida; order Ixodida; family Ixodidae; genus Rhipicephalus; species Rhipicephalus sanguineus. The sequence goes on from NC_051179.1 coordinate 114,257,065, forward strand.
GACATTCTTTTACAATGCACCTTAATTGTCCCAATTTCGTGCCATAATCAGCTGTTGTTTTTAATATGTATATAAGTCACTTCAGCACTGTTCCTTTTTGTTTGACCGCTTCTCATCACCTCATTGTTTGAGGTTTGAGGTGATGTTTGTGCTGCACAGTTTGCCCGAGTTTGCTCCCACCCTCTATACTGGTCAACGCTGGCTGGTGGGTTGTCCTTCCAGACAAACGGAAAAACGAGACCTTTGCCTGTTGATATAGATCTGAAGAAAAAATGGCACATTAGGCCTTTAGAATAGCTGCACCTTCGTGCAGCTGTTCTGAAGCCAGGCACTAGAAGGCACGCTCACAATGATGCGACAGAAAGAAGGCAGTGAAGGCAAGCCTAGTCTTGTCGTACATTCGCCATATTTCGTGTAGCTGTATACACATTTTGCCGTTTTCTTCGTTAAACTAATAATACATTTGGCGTTTAACATCCCAAAACCACGATATGATTGAGAGACGCCGTAGTAGAGGGCTCTGGAAATTTCGACTACCTGGGGTTCTTTAACGTGCAGCTAAATCTAAGTACACGGCCTCAAACATTTTCGCCTCCAACGAAAATGCAGCCGCCGAGGCCGGGACTCGATCCCGCGACCTACAGGTCTTCGTTAAAATACTGCTAGTCTAGTGGTTATGGTGCTCTACTGCTGACCCGCAGGTTGCGGGATCGAATCCTGGCCGCCGCGGCCGCATTTTCGATGGAGGCGAAAATGGTTTAGACCCGTGTGCTTAGATTTAGGTGCACGTTAAAGAACTCCAGGTGGTCGAAACTTCCGAAGCCCTCCACTACGGCGTCTCTCATAATCTTATCGTGGTTTTGGGACGTCAAACCCCAACAATTATTTATTATTAAAATACTGCTGCCATGCTATACAGGGTGATTTTTTTTCAGACAGTACATATCTTTTATAAAAAAATTCTATGACAGTCACGCTCCAGTAGTACTCTAGTTCGAGGCGGAAATATTCTGCCGCAACAAAAATGCGTTGACGGGACTAATTAACAAAACCCGTTAACTAATTTTTATTTATTGACTTGAGGGCAGTTGTTTATATTAGAAATTTGTAGTGCGTGCCGCTTTATGGTATACCCATTTTTCAGAAATCATGAAAGTTTTACGTAACTCGAGATATTTATTGTGAAATTTTAAGGGCTAAATCAAAACTGATCGTGTCCGGCACACAGAAACGCGGTTTTTCTGTTACGTCAGACCGGAGCTGCCCGCGACAAGGGAGTGACGAAATTTGAATGAAGGCGCGTCGTGGTCGTACCTTTTCGTGAAAACTGGCAAGTCATCTAACTTGCGTCAGCGGATCGCCTTACCTTTGCATGTGGCGTTTGGTGCTCATTTGTTTCTTTCGAGATGCGCGCATCCGAAACGGCAGTAATATCAACCTTTTCTTTCTATGTTTACAGATAAGTACCACACATCGCACCCAAATAATAAGCTGTTTACTTGTGTATTTCTGAATGCTTGCAGATTTTCCTGATCACATTCTGCTTCGGCCCACCTTCATTAAACTATCATCACCTTCTTTTCACGTGTAGCTCCGAGCTTACGTAACAGAGAAGCGACGTTTCCTGCACGTCAGGCGCTATCAGTTTCGATTTCGTCCTTGAAATTCAAGGATGAATATCACGAATTACGTGTAACTTTCGCGATTAAAAAAAATGTGTATGCCATAAATTGGCACGCGATACAACTTTCTAATATAAACAACTACCTCCAGGTCAGGAATTAAAAGTTAATTAATGAGTTTTTGTTAATTAATCTCTTCATTGCCATTTTAGTTGCAGCAAACTATTTCCTTCTTGACATAGAGTGTGTGCGCGAAAACATCTTGAGCGTGACTATTATTTTTGATAAGAAATATGCGTTCTCTAAAAAAACATCCTTCTAATTGTAACAGAGGGAGTAACAGACCCTCAAAGTACAGCAAAGTTAATGAGTATCCCTGGTTTTGTTCATTGCCATGACACTTCATGGAATCTGGTGTGTGAGCGCTGCCCTTGTCAGATTAAAAGGTGATCGATCTGTCTGTCATCATGTGTTTATTTTTGTGCACTTGACTATTTCAGGTTGCTTCAAGACTGCACATTGAAGCTCTACAGCTGCATTTGACCAGGAAGCCTCCTTGGAAACTTCGTGTCTCGAGGTAGTCAAGACGTGTCCAAGAATTCGGAATAGCCACGCTTAAGGTCTGGCCGTGAGTGGTCTCGAATCAGTGCAACCTGCTGTCCTTTTCGCCAGAATGCCACCTGACCCTGACATGGTCTGGGAACACGACACTGCCAAGCTCATGCACGCAAGCTGTGTCACCTATTGGGGTCCTGTATCTCAGATGACTACATGAGAATCCTGTACTACATGAGAACTACACATGTTGCATGTTTTGCGCTGTATGCCACATAAAATATGTAATGGATGTCGCAAAGAAGTGCTTGATGGCTGGCCATTGATTCCTATTCATAAAAACTGACTGCTGGCTATGCTAATGTTTATGCCAGGTCTAGTATATTGCCGCATTTGACAGTAATGAACGATGTTAGCGAAACTATTGCTTTTCATATCTCACTCATTCTGACAGTAATGTGTCTCGCTGTATTTCTGGACGGTGTTTCTGTATTTCAGTTCTGTACAGAACTCTCCATACCACCGCTAAATATATATATTTATATATATCATACCTTATATATATAAGGTACTTGACACACGACGTACGTTTTAGCATTAGCATAGTGCTAAAACGTACGTCGTGTGTCAAATGCCTTCCTACAGTATCAGGACCTCCGTGATCTTCTGTAGCTCTTATATTTAAGGGTCATTCCATGCCAAGTGTCCCAGACGTGGCGCTCGCACATCGCAGATTTTGCTGATAAAATTTGTGCCTTTTTCCTGTGCCACATGAGTATTGTGGCAAAACATTCTTGCTCGAAAAAATTTTTGACGGTCCTGGCACCCCCTCGAATTTCGCTTCTATTTATTAAACTGTACCTAATAGAAAATGTGTATAAAATCTACTTTTTGTGTTGAGCTTCTAAACTGCGCTTGCGCTATCGCAGAGGTTCTGTTTAGTTGTCCCATTCATTATTTCCGAATTTTTGTGTTTCACTACCAGCTACGTAGCTTCAAAACTACAAAAATCTTCAAAGTTCGTGAATTTTTCTTGAGCTATCTGGAACTCACCCTAACCAATTTAATAATAGCCTGATTTCCAGGAAAGTGTATTTTAGTACAGAATGTTTAGGGGTAAAATAGACTTCAAATCTTTCCGAAAAAAAATTGTGAAATTAGAGAAATGTACGATTTGTTGCATGTTTGACCATATTTTTCATACTGATGCGGTCAAAGTAAAAATCCTCGTCATGCGGCGTTTGATAAAGACTTCATCGTTAAGTAATGAAAAAAGTCTTATCAATCATTTTTTTGTTTTAAGGAAGAAAATAATTTTTGAATTTGGCCCCCGAACGCGCAGTGCATTTCATTTGTTGCCACTTCGCCGCAAAGCACGTGGTAGCCCTTGCAGCTGACACTCGTCACAGGCAACGGCCAGATGCGAGATGTATGTCAGTGGCTCGTGAGTGGTCGAAACTCTTGTCACGTTGATGTCAGGGCGACGAGTAATGAATTCGCGTTACAATGTGAGCTTGCTTGGCGGGCCCAATGGGAAGTATGGACGCCCGAGAGCAGCCTATGGCGTCGTTGGCACAATGTGCTAGAGGCCGTCTGTACACCGTATACCCTGAGAAAGAAGTGTGTACAGTGTGCATTATTTCTTTCAGTATGTGTATGCTAGTTGTGCAGACGTCCCTCTAGGACATTGTGCCAACGACTCCACATGCTGCTCTCGGCGTCCATACTTCCATTGGGCCCGCCTAGCAAATGCTCATTGTAACGCAAATTCATTACTCGTCGCCCTGACAGCGCGACAAGACTTTCGACCACTCACGAGCCGCTGACATACATCTCGCATCTGGCCGCTGCCTGTGACGAGTGTCAGCTGTAAGGGCGACCACGTGCTTTGCGGCGAAGTGGCAGCAAAATGAAATGCACTGCGCGATCGGAGGGCCAAATTCAAAATTATTTTCTTCCTTAAAAACAAAAAATGATTTGATTAGACTTTCTTCGTTACTTAACGATGAAGTCTTCTATCAAACGCCACATGACGAGGATTTTTACTTTGACCGCATCAGTATGAAAAATACGGTCAAACATGTGACAAATCGTACATTTTCTCAAATATCACAATTTTTTTCGCAAAGATTTGAAGTCTATTTTACCCCTAAACATTTCTGTACTAAACTACACTTTCCTGGAAATCAGGCTATGATTAATATTGGTTAGGGTGAGTTGCAAATAGCTCAAGAAAAATTCACGAACATTGAAGATTTTTGTAGTTTTTGAAGCTACGTAGCTGGTAGTGAAACACAAAAAAAAATCGGAAATATGAATGGGACAACTAAACAGCACCTCTGCGATAGCGCAAGCGCGGTTTCGTAGCTCAACACAAAAATAGATTTTGTACACATTTTTCTATTAGGTACAGTTTAATAAATAGAAGCGAATTTCGAGGGGGTCCAATGATTGTCAAAATTTTTTTCGAGCAAAAGTGTTTTGCCAGAATACTCCATGTGCACCAGGAAAAAGGCACAACTTTTATCAGCAAATCTGTGGTGTGCGAGCGCCACGTCTGGGACACTTGCATGGAATGACACACACACAGACACACACACACACCCACACACACACAAACACACCACCACATATATATAATTATATATTATATATATATAAATATATTATATATAATAATATATATATATAGATATATATATATATATATATATATATATATTATATTGAGAGAGCGTAGGTATGGGCAGTTGGTAATTCATGTTTGACATTTTTGAGCCCACAAAAGAACAGGGACGAAAAACGACGCGGACACAGCGCTGACTTCCAACAGAAAATGCCTTATTTTCTACAGTGGTATACATATATAATATATAAGACAACAACAAAGCAACGCACGCGGCGCATTGTACAGGAAGGCTTCTTTAAACACCACAAATAAGTATGCATTATAAGCAATCAAACACCTGATACC